>NW_026521990.1:0-5436 GCF_021234435.1 Artibeus jamaicensis
TTTTCATTTTATCATTTATAACATTATGAATATAGTAATATTGATATTTGAGTCATTTTATGTTAGAAGGTCTAGTTCAATTTCATGTTGCCATATAAATGCAGTTTTTGTGAAAGGCTTTCTTCATGTATGGTAATTGCTTTTCCTCCTTTATCAAAATCAGTTGATTATAGGTTTTGTATAGTTTTGCACAGGTTTATTCGGTGGTTTTTCTATTTTGTTTTTCCATTTATCTTCTTTAGCCAATATCATGCTAGCTTAATCACCATACTTTATAGTACATCTTCAAATAATTGTGTAGTGTGAGTCCTCAAACTTCTTTTCTTCTTCAGTATTGTTGTCTGTTCCAGGTTGTTTGGCTTTCCAAATAAACATTTTATAGAAAATTTATTTAAACTAAAAAAGAAAACAAAAACAATTCACCCATTTCTCCTACCCCCACCTTTGTTTCTGGCAAACAACAATCTCTTCTTTGTGTCTGTGAGATTGTTTTTTTTTTTTTAATTTCTAACATTTTACTTAAATAGTAACACGTTTCAGTAATTTTAAATATGTATTTTAAACTTGCATATAATCCTTTTTTTTTTTTTTTTTAATTTTTTCTTCCCCCCCGCCCGGTCTCTCCCCTCCCTCCCATCCCCCCCCCCAGTCCTCATCTCTGTGTCTTTTCATACTTGTTCCTCAAAATCCCTCCCTTTTTCCCCTTAAGTTCCCTTCCCTCTCCCCTCTGGTCACTGCCCACTTGTTCTCTATTTCACGTCTTTGTTTTTTCTGTTTGCTTGTTTTTTATTCTTTAGCTTCCTTAATTTAGATCATATAGGTATTTGTCCTTCAATGCCTGGCCTATTTCACTCCAGCCTTAATGCTTTCCAGTTCCATCCATGTTGTTGCGAGGTAGCTCCTTCTTTTCTCTCTGCTGCATAGAATTCCATGGTGTATATGTACCACAATTTTTGGATCCATTCATTTACTGATGGGCACCTAGGTTGCTTCCAACTCTTGGCTATTTAAATTGTGCTGCTATGAACATTGTGGTGCATAGGTTCTTTGAAATTGATGTTTTAGGATTCTTGGGGTATAATCCTCAATTGGAATTGCTGGGTCAAAAGGCAGGTCCATTACATTTTTCTGAGAAAATTATGTGTTTTCCATAATGGTTGTAAGTCTGCAATCCCACCAACAGTGAACTAGGAGCCCCTTTCCCCTCTCCAACATTTGTTGTTTGTTCTTTGTCTATAGCCATCCTGACTGGTATAAAGTGGTATCTCATTGTGGTTTTAATTTGCATCTCTCTGATAGCTAACGATATTGAGCATCTCTTCATGTGTCTCTGGATATTCTGTATGTCTTTAGAGAAGTGTCTGTTCAAGTCCTTTTCCCATTTTTTTGGGTTCCATAACTTCCTAGAGTGGAGTCGTGTAGTTCTTTGTATATTTTGGAGATTAAACCTTTGTCTGAAATTATCATTGTGTCTGTTTTTCCTTCCTGATTGAGTTGTCTTTTAATTTAATACTGTTTTCTTTGTGGCCATGCAGAAGCTTTTATTTTGATGAGATCCCATTTGTTTATTCTTTCCTTTATATTCCTTGCTCTAGGGCACATATCCGTAAAAATGTTGCTCGTGGAATATCTGAGATTTTGCCAATGTTCTTCCTCTAGGACAGTAATTGTCATGACATATTTCTATCCACTTTGAATTTATTTTGGTGTATGAGTGTAAGTTGGTGCTCAAGTTTCATTTTTTTGCACGTAGCTGTCAGTTCTCCCAACACCATTTGCTGAAGACTATCTTTACTCCATTTTATGTTACTGCCCCTTTGTCGAATATTAATTGACTGTGGGGTTGGGTTGATTTCTAGGCTCTCTATTTCTGTTCCATTGGTCTGTGCCTGTTTTTATGCCAGTACCAGGCTGTTTTGATTACAGTGGCTTTTTTGTAATACAGTTTGATATCAGTGTTGTGATCCCTCCTACTTTGTTCTTTCTCAAGAGCAGCTGCTATTCGAGACAGATTTATGATTTATATAAATTTTTGAGTGTTTGTTCTATGTCGAAATACATCATTGGTACTTTAATAGGTATAATCTTATTGCTTTGGGTAGTATGGACATTTTGATGATGTTAATTCTTCCAATCCATGAACACGGTATATGTTTCCATTTGTTTGTGTCTTCCTTGATTTCTCTTCGTGCTGTGTAGTTCTGCATACAGGTCTTTTACCTCTTTGGTTAGGTTATTCCCCAGATATTTTATTTTTCTTTTTGCTATAGTGGTTTTTCCAGCAGTTTCTGCTTCTGCTGATTCATTGTTTGTAAAATGCCTTTATTTCTGGATATTGACTTTGTATCCTGCTGTTTTGCCAAATTCATTAATTAGTTTGAGCAGTTTTTTGGGTAGAGTCTATAGGATTTTATGTACACTATCATGTCATCTGCAAACAGTGACAGTTTTGTTTCCTCCTTTCCTATTTGGATGCCTTTTATTTCCTTTTCCTGCCTGATCGCTGTGGCCAAAACTTCTAATATTATATTGAATAGAAGTGGTGAAAGTGGACATCCTTGTCTTGTTCCTGATCTTAGTGGAAAAGCTTTTAGTTTTGTCCATTGAGTATGATGTTGGCTGTAGGTCTCTCATATATGGCCTTTATTATATTGAGGAATGTTCCCTCTGTTATTTTGCTGAGTGTTTTTATCATAAATGGGTGTTGTGTACCTTGTGAAAGCTTTTTCGCATCTATTGATATGATCCTTATGGTTTTTGTCTTTGCTTTTGTTTATGTGATGAATTACATTTTACTGTTTTGCGAATGTTGAACCATCCTTGCATCCCTGGGATGAATCCTTGGTCATGGTGTATAATCTTTTGGATATATTGTTGGATGTGATTTGCCAATATTTTGTTGAAGTTTTAGCGTCTATGTTCATCAGCGATAATAATGAGAAGTTTCTTTCTTTGTTGTATCTCTATCTGGTTTTGGAATTAGGATGATGCTGGCTTCATAAAAGGAGTTTGTGAGTTTTCCATCCTTTTGGATTTTTGGAATGGTCTGTGTGAAGAATGGGGTTGGCTCTTCCTTAAATGCTTTGTAGAATTCTCCTGTGAATCCATCTGGTCCGGGGCTTTTGTGTGATGGGAGTTTTTGATTACTGCTTCAATTTCTTTCTGTTATTGGTCTATTCAGGTGTTCTACTTCTTTTCATTGAGTTTTGGGAGATATATTTTTCTATAAATGTGTCCATTTCCCTAGGTTCTCAAATTTCTTGGCATACAGTTCTTCATAGTAATTTCTTACAATCCTTTCTATTTCTGTGGTATCAGTTGTAATCTCTCCTCTTTCATTTCAGATTGTGTTTATTTGTGTGCGTTCTTCTTTTCTTGATGAGCCTACTTAAAGGCTTGTCTATTTTATTTTATTTTTCAAAGAACCAACTCCTGGATTCATTGATCTTTAGATTGTACTTTTAATCTCTATGTCATTTAGTTCTGCTCTGATCTTGGTTATTTCCTTCCTTCTACTTGCTTTGGGATGTTTTTGTTGTTGTTCCTCGAGTTCTTGCAGGCGTAGAGTAAGGTCATTTGTTTGAAATATTTCTGTTTTTTTTAGGTAGGCCTGTATTGCTATAAACTTCCCTCTCAGGACTGCCTTGGCTGTATCCCCATAAGTTTTGGGTTGTTGTGAGATCATTTTCATTTGTTTCCAGAAACTTTTTGATTTCTTCCCTAATTTCATTCTTGACCCATTCATTGTTTAATAGCATACCGTTCAGTCTCCATGATTTTGGGTGTTTTGGGTTTTCCTTTGGGGTTGGTTTCCAGTTTCAGTCCCTTATGGTCAGAAAATGCTTAGTATGATTTCAATATTCTTAGCGAATTTTTGGGGGCTTGTTTTGTGCCCTATCATGTGGTCTATCTTTGAAAATGTTTCATGTGCATTTAGAAAAGAATGTGTATTTAGCTTCTTTGGGGTGAAAGGCTCTGTATATATCATTTAGGTCCATTTCATCAGGGTGTTGTTTAATGCCGCAAATGTCTTTGTTGATATTTTGTTTGGAAGATTTGTCCATTTTGATGATAATCAAATCCCCCCTATAATTGTAATACTGTCTCTCTTTCTTGAATTTCTCTAAGATTTTCCTTGTATATTTTGGTGCTCCTATGTTGAGTGCATATATATTTATGATGTTAATGTCTTCTTGGTGGATTCTTCCCTTGAGTATTATGAAGTGACCTTCTGGGTCACTCTTTGTAGCTCTTTTTTTGAAGTCTATTTTGTCTGATATGAGTGCTACCCCAGCTTTTTCTTGTCCATTTTGCTTGAAAAATTTGTTTCCATCCTTACCACTTTTAGTCTGTGATGGTCTTTTGTCCTAAGGGTGGGTCTCTTTGTAGGCAGCATATGTGTGGATCATGCTTTCTGTATTGATATTCTGTGTCTTTTATTGGAGCATTTAATCCATTTACATTTAAGGTTATTATTATTAGGTACTTATTCATTGCCATTTTTGTACCTGTGTTCCTCTCTGTCTTCTTCTTTTCCTTCCTTTCCTTAAAGCAGACCTTTTAGTATTTCTTGTAGAGCTGGCTTGGTGGCAGCAAATTCTTTTAAGACTTCTTTTGTCTTGGGCTACTTATTTGGCCTTCTATCTTGATTGAGAGCCTTGCTGGGTAAAGTAGCCTTGGTTGTAGGCCTCTGTTTCTCATTACTTGGAATATTTCTTGCCATTCTCTTCTTGCTTGGAGTGTTTCCATTGAGAGTCAGTGGCTAACCTTATTGGGGGCTCTTGTGTTATTTTTTTCTCCCTTACTGCCTTTAGATTCTCTCTTTGTGTCTTGGAATTTTGCCCTTTTAATGATGATGTGTACTTAGTGGGCCTCCTTGGGTTCCTCTTGATTGGGATATGATTCCTGGATTTGTCTTGACTTTTTTTGTCAAATTAGGGAGAATTTTCTCTCATTACTCCAAATATGTTTTCTATCTTGTTCTTCTTCTCCTTCTGGTATTTATTATTCGGATATTATTACGTTTCATATTGTCTTGCATTTCTCTTAATCTCTCTTCATTCTTTCTGAGCCTCTTTTCCCTTTCCTATTTCTTTCTGTGAGATGCTTTCTACTTTGTCCTCCAATTCACTAATCCGATCTTCTCTTTCATCACCCTATTTTTAATACTTTCCACTGTGTTTTTTAATTCAGAGATTTTATTCTTCATTTCCTCTTGGTCCTTGTTAATAATTTCCATTTCCTTTTTCATGTTGATATAGTTCATTAGGCTCATTGTAGCTTCCCTGTAGTTTCTGGTAGCTGATTGTGACTCTTTGAACTTCCTAAAAATATGTCAGAGGCAACTTTAAATTTGCGTGTCATCCTTGTGCAGGGATCATGCTAATCTTCTCTGTATCGTTCCAATTTTAAGTATATGTGCTGCCGAAGCAAGCA
>NW_026521991.1:0-62096 GCF_021234435.1 Artibeus jamaicensis
ATTCCCTTCCCTCTTCTCTCTGGTCACTGTCCCCTTGTCCTCTATTTCAGTGTCTTTCTTTTTATTCTGCTTGCTTGTTTGTTTTGTTGTTTAGCTTCCAGTCAAAGGGGAGATCATATGGTATTTGTCTTTCAACTCCTGGCCTATTTCACTCAGCATAATGCTTTCCAGTTCCATCCATGTTGTTGCAAAGGGTAGTAGCTCTTTCTTTCTCTCTGCTGCATAGAATTCCATTGTGTATATGTACCACAATTTTTTGATCCATTCATTTACTGATGGGCACCTAGGTTGCTTACGAATCTTGGCTATTGTACATTGCACTGCTATGAACATTGTGGTTCATAGGTTTTTTGAAATTGATGTTTTAGGATTCTTAGGTTATAATCCTAGCAGTGGAATTGCTGGGTCAAAAGGCAGGTCGATTTTTATTTTTCTTAGAAAATTCCATACTGTTTTCCATAATGGTTGTAGCAGTCTGCATTCCCACCAACAGTGAACTAAGGACCCCTTTTCCCCACAACCTCTCCAACATTTGTTGTTAGTTACTTTGTTTATGATAGCCATTCTGACTGGTGTAAAGTGGTATCTCATTGTGGTTTTAATTTGCATCTCTCTGATAGCTAACGATATTGAGCATCTCTTCATGTGTCTCTGGAAATACTGTATGTCCTTCTTGGAGAAGTGTCTGTTCAAGTCATTTTCCCATTTTTTAATTGGGTTGGTTGTCTTCTTAGAGTGGAGTCCTGTAAGTTCTTTGTATATTTTGGAGATTAAACCATTGTCTGAGGTATCATTGGCAAATATGGTTTCCCATATAGTTGGTTGTCTTTTTAATTTAATACTGTTTTCTTTAGCCAGGAAGAAGCTTTTTATTTTGATGAGATCCCATTTGTTTATTCTTTCCTTTATATTCCTTGCTCTAGGGGACATATTGGTGAAAATGTTGCTGCATAGAATATGAGATTTTCTTGCCAATGTTCTCCTCTAGGACTTTAATGGTGTCACAGCTTACATTTAAGTCTTTTATCCACCTTGAATTTATTTTGGTGTATGATGTAAGTTGGTGCTCAAGCTTCATTTTTTGCACATAGCTGTCTAGTTCTCCCAACATCATTTGTTGAAGAGGCTATTTTTACTCCATTTTATGTTACTGTTCCCTTTGTCAAATATTAATTGACTGTAGAGAGTTGGGTTGATTTCTGGGCTCTCTGTTCTGTTCCATTGGTCTATGTGCCTGTTTCTATGCCAGTACCAAGCTGTTTTGATTACAGTGGCCTTGTAATACAGTTCGATATCAGGTATTGTGATTCCTCTTACTTTGTTCTTCTTTCTCAAAAGAGCAGCTGCTATTCGGGGTCATTTATGGTTCCAAATAAATTTTTGAAGTGTTTGTTCTATGTCTGTGAAATATGCCATTGGTACTTTAATAGGTATTGCATTGAATCTGTAGATTGCTTTGGGTAGTATGGACATTTTGATGATGTTAATTTTTCTAATCCATGAACAAGGAATATGTTTCCATTTGTTTGTGTCTTCCCTGATTTCTTTCTTCAATGCTGTGTAGTTTTCTGCATACAGGTCTTTTACCTCCTTGGTTAGGTTTATCCCCAGATATTTTATTTTTCTTTTTGGTATATTGAATGGGATTTTTTCCTTGATCTCTGCTTCTGCTGATTCATTTTTATTGTACAAAACTGCCTTTGATTTCTGGATATTGACTTCGTATCCTACTGTTTTGTCAAATTCATTACTTAGTTCAAGCAGTTTTTGTGTAGAGTCTATAGGATTTTCCATGTACACTCTCATGTCATCTGCAAGCAGTAACAGTTTTGTTTCCTCCTTTCCTATTTGGATGCCTTTTATTTCCTTTTCTTCCCTAATCGATCTGGCGAAAACTTCCAAAACTATATTGAATAGAAGTGGTGAAAGTGGACATCCTTGTCTTGTTCCTGATCTTAGTGGAAAAGCTTTTAGTTTTTTTCCATTGAGTATGATATTGGCTGTAGGTCTCTCATATATGGTCTTTATTATATTGAGAAATGCTCCCTGTATTCCCACTTTGCTGAGTTTTTTTTTATCATAAAAGGGTGTTGTACCTTATCAAAAGCTTTTTCCACATCTATTAATATGATCATGTGGTTTTTGTCTTTGCTTTTGTTTATGTGATGTATTACATTTACTGATTTGCGAATGTTGAACCATCCTTGAATTCCTGGGATGAATCCCACTTGGTCATGGTGTATAATCTTTTGGATATATTGTTGGATGTGGTTTGCCAATATTTTGTTGAGGATTTTAGCATCTATGTTCATCAGTGATATTGGCCTGAAGTTCTCTTTATTTGTTGTGTGTCTATCTGGTTTTGGAATTAGGATGATGCTGGCTTCATAAAAAGAATTTGGGAGTTTTCCATCCTTCTGGATTTTTTGGAATAGTCTGTGTAGAATAGGGGTTAGCTCTTCCTTAAATGCTTTGTAGAATTCTCCTGTGAAACCATCTGGTTCAGGGCTTTTGTGTGATGGGAGTTTTTTGATTACTGCTTCAATTTCTTTTGCTGTTATTGGTGTGTTCAGATTTCCTGTTTCTTTTTTATTAAGTTTTGGAAGATTATATTTTTCAAGAAATGTGTCCATTTCCTCTAGGTTTTCAAATTTCTTGGCATACAGTTCTTCATAGTATTTTCTTACAATCCCTTCTATTTCTCTGGTATCAGTTGTAATCTCTCCTCTTTCATTTCTGATTGTGTTTATTTGTGTCCTCTCTCTTCTTTTCTTGGTGAGCCTACTTAAACGCTTGTCTATTTTGTTTATGTTTTCAAAGAACCAACTCCTGGTTTCATTGATCCTTAGGATTGTGCTTTCAGTCTCTATATCATTTAGTTTGCTCTGATCTTGGTTATTTCCTTCCTTCTATTTGCTTTGGGCTGTTATTGTTGTTGTTCCTCGAGTTCTTGCAGGGGTAGAGTAAGGTTGTTTGTTTAAAATGTTTCTATCTTCTTTAGGTAGGCCTGTATTGCTATAAACTTCCCTCTCAGGACTGCCTTTACTGTGTCCCATAAGTTTCGGGTTGTTGTGAGATCATTTTCATTTGTTTCCAGAAACTTTTTGATTTCTTCCCTAATTTCATTCTTGACCCATTCATTGTTTAATAGCATACCATTCAGTCTCCATGATTTTGGGTGCTTTGGGTTTCTTCCTTTGGGGTTGGTTTCCAGTTTCAGTCCCTTGTGGTCAGAGAAAATGCTTGGTATGATGTCAATATTCTTGAATTTGTTGAGGTTCGTTTTGTGTCCTGTCATGTGGTCTATCTTTGAGAATGTTCCCTGTGCCTTTGAAAAAATGTGTATTTAGCTTCTTTGGGATGAAGGGCACTATATAAATCAGTTAAGTCCATTTCCTCTAGATTGTGGTTTAATGCCGCAATGTCTTTGTTGATATTTTGTTTGGAAGATCTGTCCATTTTTGATAGTGGGGTGTTAGAATCCCCTATTATAATTGTGTTGTTGTCAGTTTCTTTCCTAAAGTTTTCTAAGATTTTCTTGATATATTTTGGTGCTCCTATGTTTGGTGCATATATATTTATGATGTCAATGTCTACTTGGCGGATTCTTCCGTTGAGTATTATGAAGTGACCTTCTGGGTCTCTCTTTATGGCTCTGTTTTTGAAGTCTATTTTGTCTGATATGAGAATTGCTACCCCAGCTTTTTTTTCTTGTCCATTTGCTTGGTAAATTTGTTTCCAGCCCTTCACTTTTAGTCTGTGATGGTCTTTTGTCCTGAGGTGGGTCTCTTGTAGGCAGCATATGTGAGGGTCATGCCTTCTTATCCATGACGCTATTCTGTGTCTTTTGATTGGAGTATTTAATTTGTTTACGTTTAAGGTTATTATTGATAGGTATTTATTCATTGCCATTTTTGTACCTGTGTTCCTCTCTGTCTCTCACTTTTCCTTTCTTTCCTTAAAGCAGTCCTTTTTAGTATATCTTGTAGGACTGGTTTGGTGGAAGCATATGCTTTTAGACTTCTTTTGTCTTGGAAGCTCTTTATTTGACCTTCTATCTTGATTGAGAGCCTTCCTGGGTAAAGTAGCCTTGGTTGTAGGCCTCTGTTTCTCATTACTTGGAATATTTCTTGCCATTCTCTTCTTGCTTGGAGTTTTTCCATTGAGAAGTCACTAGCTAACCTTATTGGGGTTCCCTTATATGTTATTTCTTTTTTCTCCCTTGCTGCCTTTAAAATTCTCTCTTTGTCTGGGAATTTTGCCATTTTGATGATGATGTGTCTTGAAGTGGGCCTCCTTGGGTTCCTCTTGATTGGGACTCCCTGTGATTCCTGGATTTGTGTGACTTTTTCTCTCATCAAATTAGGGAAATTTTCTCCAATTACTCTTTCAAATATGTTTTCTATCCCTTGTTCTTCTTCTTCTCCTTCTGGTATTTCTCTTATTTGTATATTATTATGTTTCATATTGTCTTATATTTCTCTTAATCCCTCTTCATTCTTTCTGAGTTTCTTTTCATTTTCCTTCTCTTTCTGTGAAATGCTTTCTACTTTGTCCTCTAGCTTGCTAATCCTATCCTCCGCTTCATCTATCCTACTTTTGAAACTTTCTACTGTGTTCTTCAATTCATAAATTGTATTCTTCGTTTCTTCTTGTCCCTTGCTGATAGTTTCTATTCCCTTTTCATGTTGATATAGTTTGCAGTGAGATCATTGTAGCTCCCCGGTATTTTCTGGTAATTTATTGTGAGCTCTTTGAACTTTGTGATAACCAGTGCTTTGAATTCACTATGTGATAGTTGATTAGCCTCTATTTCATCTAACATTCTTTCTGAAATTTCTGCTTTTTCTTTCATTTTGGGATTGTTTCTTTGTGTTCCCATTGTTTGTGAGACTCTTCTTGTTAGCATTAGCTCCTAAAACTGATCTATTCTGACTCCCTTGGTTTATGTTTTGAACCTATGTCGTATAATACCTTTGAGTTTCAGTGGTGCAGACTCCTTCAGGTATCTTCATGTTCTCGGTTTCCACCTACTCCTTTTATCGTGTATGTGTAATCAGTTGGAGGGGGAGGCAAAATGGTTTAGGACAGCAGAAAAATTTTTTATGGTATTTAGAGTCACAGCTGGTAGAGAGGAGATAGATGATCTTTAGGCTATATATAGTGTTACCGGTATTCTTCAACTCCACTTGCCACTTTTACGAGAGGATGGACAAAAGATAAGCCTCTTGTTGGGGAGGGAAGGCTTGTTAGTTGGAACTAGAAAGCAGTGAGGTTTCAGACTTTGAGGTAAGCAGTCAGATTTTGAGGTAAGGTGAGTGTAAGGAACAGTAAATAGGTGTAGTGTGTGAGCAAATAGAGTTAATCACTACAGTGATAGAATTCGGGGACCTGTACAATGGGCTAAGATCCTTGCGGTATGTTGTAGAGTATTTACTGTTGTATAGATCACCTATTATTTACACTAATATTAGAGCAGCCCTCATATAACAAACTCTCTGTGATCTGTCTGAGTAGGGGGTATAAAGCTTTAGGTATTGTGCTACCTGAAAACAAGTGGAGTGGAGTTAAGAGGATTAGCAAAGCACTGTGGAGGAAAGGACGGGGGAGCCTGTCTAATAATGCAATATACTACTCAAGACTGTGAAGCCTATACAGAAAGAGAAGGAATACAGAGATATTATTAAAATATAAAAGAAGTGAGAATAATAAAAAATGCAACATCTTGTGGCTTCTCTGCTATAGTAGGGTGGAATTTGTCTCTCTGCCTCTGCTGTTGAGATGCCCCCACTTTCGGTTCCATTCTGGTCCTTTCACAGTTCCTAGTCATTTGGGTCTCTTGTGGGTAAAGGAAAACGAAGCAACAAACAAACAATCAAACAAAAAGTCAGGAGAAGGGAGGCAAAAGCGATGAGTTTAAGAGGAAAGGAAGAAGGACTAAAACAGGGAAAAAGAAAGGAGAGGAACAAAGTATATAAAGATAAAGCAGTGATAAAATTAAAAATATATAGGATTACTAAACAAATGCACCAAAAACTTACTAAAAAAGGGGGGGAACCCAAAAAACAAACAAACAAACAAACAACAAAAATAATAACATCAACAACAGAGAAACCCTTCCCTTGTTGGTTTCAAACTGTCCAGACTGGTTTTTCTGGTTGCAGCAGGATCTCTCTGTGTGCTGGGATATTGGCACAAGTGTGCGCACCAGCCAGGCTACTAGATTGGGGTGTGGGTGCCCACACACTCGCCAAACTGCTTGGGACCCACGGGTTCTAGTAGTGTCCTTCCCAGTCCTGTGGTGAGACTCAACCAATTCTGCGCCTATGCACACAGGCCAGTTGAAACCGGCAGGGCACTTCCCAGTCCTGTGTGGGGGACTCTGAGGCTTCTGTGCCTGTGTGCACCCGCCAAGCTGTCTGGGATCAGAGAAACCAGCAAGGTGCCTCCCAGCCCTGTGGGTGCGACCCCTAAGTCTCCGCACCCACGCACACCCCCAGGGCATTCTGGGGCCTGCGAAACCCTCAGGTGCTTTCCGGTCTTGTGGCTGCAACCCCTAAGTCTCCATGCCCACGTCAGTGGGTATTTTTTGAAGATTCTTTTAATGTGTTTGCCTATTTCATGACGGGTGATTTACAAGTGCACCTGCCCACACCATGCTAGGTGTTCAGTGATTTTGACCAAAAACAGCATGACCACATGCCCCACCCTCCTGTTCATCCCATCCTGCCCAGAGACTTTTGTTTTTGTTTCCCCAGATGAAAAATGTCCTCCATATTGAAGAGTGAAACAAAAAACAGTAGAAGTACTAAAAAGCATAAAAATCAACAAGTTCCAAAACTTTTTTGAGCAGTGAAAAAACCTCAATAAATGTATTGCATTAAATGGAGAGTACTTTGAAGGTGACTGAAATTTAAATATGAAAGAGTAAATACACAATTTTTATACAATTTTCCAGTTTTGGGGGGTCCCCTCTCATATTCGACCACTATGCTTCAAACATAGTTGCCTTCTCTGTTTTGTGTGTATGACAAGATCTCTCTTGAGGAATCATATCACACTGTTGAACTCAATAAGAAATTTAAATATAATGTTATCATTTTTGTTGGACATATATATAATTTAAAGTTAAGGCATTATTTAAATTACTATTTTATTTTAAAAGTATTTTATCAGTAGCCATCATGGACATTCAAATTAAAACCACAATGAGTGAGATATCACCTCATACCTAAAAAAAGGCCTATCATTAATAGATCAACAAACAACAAGTGCTGGTTAGGATGTTGAGAAAAGGGAATCCTAGTGCATTGTTGATGGGAATGTAGACTTCCACAGTGCAGCCACTGTGGAAAACAGTATGGAATTTCCTCAAAAACTAAAAATGGAACTCCCATTTGACCCAGCAGTTGCACTGCTGGGAATATACCCTGTAGCAGACCATTCTGTGTGGTATGGGCCCAGCCCCCAGTGGCAAACATTTACTGCAAAGTAACTTCCTAAAATCCATGCTAAACCTTCCTAGGACCAGTGTAACTGGTCCAACCACTTTCCCCTTTTCATTTGCAAATATCCTTCTTCAGTGATGTGATGAGCAGCACTGGCTCTTTTGTTGTCTGTAAAAGGTAACTACCTGTGCATAGTAAATGAGGACCATCATATAATGTGCTGAAAAACCCAATAAAGGCTGGTCATGAAAAGGGCCACAGCTTTTGCTCCCCTTGAGAGAAAAAGCCATGCTGTCCCTTTTCCTCCACTGGACCCAGTAGTCCATGTGAATATATCATTTCATCCATGACACAGACACTGTGGGCCAGTGTCTGCATCAATACCCAAAGAATCTTGTTTTACCAATTCAAAAAATTTTATGCCCCCACTCTGTGTTCATAGCAGCAATATTTTAAATAACCAAGATTTGATAACAGCCTAAGTGCCCATCAGTAGATAAGTGGGTTAAAAGAAAACTGTGGTATGTGTACACAATGGAATACTATAAAGCAGAAAGAAGAAAGTCCTACCTGTTGCCACAGTATGGGTGGAACTACAGACTATTATGTTAAGTGAAATAAGCCAGTTGGTGAAAGACATATATGGTATTATCTTACTCATTAATGGAATCTAATGAGCAAAATAAACTAATGAGAAAAATAGACCCAGAGTCATAGAATCATGGAACAAATTGACAGCTGTAAGAAGGGAGGGAAAAGGTGGGGACTGATTGAAAAGATGAACAGATTATTCAAAGAACATATACAAAGGACCAATGGACATGGACAACAGTGTGAGGATTGACTATTGAAGTAGCCTGGGTGGAGAGGGCCAAGGAGAAAAATTGGGACAACTGTAATAGCATAAACAATAAAATTTATTTAATTAAAAAGTATTTTAAATTAATCTGTAGTGTAAGGCTAAATTTGGTGTTTCCAAGTGGTGGACACTATTTCATTTACTTAGAATTAATTGTGCAAGAGTACATATAATTTCTTGATAACTTTAAACAAATAATATGTTGGATTTTATTATGAATCAGGGTATTAGGAATTGTGTATTGAAATTAAAATTCATGATACTGAAACAGAAGTCTTTTCATAATTAGCTAAAATTTAAAATTCAAATATTATGTAGTTTTAAATATATCAGGTAGCTTGATTTTGTAACTTGTGATTTGATTCTAAATAATGAGGCAATGTAGATAGTCCTTAGCAATCATTTGCAAACATTTTCCACAAAACGACTCTAAGGGGGCATAAATACTCTTTATTACCAACACAAAGTCAAACCTGTATGCAATTGTTACTATATTTTCTCGTCTTACACTGGAATTTAAAGTACTAGACATTTTGATATATCCATCAATAAGTTTTATGAGAAGTATATACTTTATTTTTCTGATGAAGAAAACATTTATGAAAGAGTCCTTTACTCCCATCCCAGCCCATCCCCCCAGTGCTCCCCACCTCCCCTCCATTTCCACCCCTCCTAGTTTTTGTCCATATGTCCTTTATAGTTGTTCCTGTAAACCCTTTCCCTTTTCCCCTGAAGTTCCCTCCCCTCTCCCCTCTGGTCACTGTCAGCCTGTTCTCTACTTCAGTGTCTTTGGTTATGTTCTGCTTGTTTGTTTGTTTTGTTGTTTAGGCTCCTGTTAAAGATGAGATCATATAGTATTTGTCTTTCACCTTCTGGTCTATTTAGCTCAGCATAATGCTTTCCACTTCCATCCATGCTGTGCCAAAGGGTAGGAGCTCCTTCTTACTTTCTGCTGCATAGAATTCCATTGTGTAAATGTACCATAGTTTTTGGATCCATTCATTTACTGATGGGCACCTAGGTTGCTTACAACTCTTGGCTATTGTACATTGTGCTGCTATGAACATTGGGGTACATAGGTGCTTTTGGATTGGTGTTTCAGGGTTCTTAGGATGTACTCCTAGCAGTGAAATTGCTGGGTCAAAAGGCAGTTCAAGTTTTACTTTCTGAGGAAATTCCATACTGTTTTCCATAGTGGTTGAACCAGTCTGCAATCCCACCAACAATGAACTAGGGTTCCCTTTTCTCCACAACTTCTCCAACACTTGTTGTTTGCTGCTTTGTTTATGATGGCCATTTTGACTGGTGTAAAGTGGTGTCTGATTGTGGTTTTACTTTGAATCTCTTTGATAGCTAGTGGTACTGAGCATCGTTTCATGTGTCTCTGGATCCTCTGTATGTCCTCCTTGCCAAAATGTCTGTTCAAGTCCTTTGTCCACTTTTTAATTGGGTTGCTTGATTTCTTAGAGTGGAGTCATGTAAGTTCTTTGTATATTTTGGAGATTAAACCCTTGACTGAGGTATCATAGGCAAATATGTTTTCCCATACAGTTGGTTGTCTTTTTATTTTAATACTGTCTTTTTTAGCCATGCAGAAGCTTTTTATTTTGAGGAGATCCCATTTGTTTATTCTTTCTTTTATGTTCCTTGCTCTAGGAGACATATCAGAAAAAAAGTTGCTGCTTGAAATATCTGAGATTTTCCTGCCAATGTTCTCCTCTGGAACTTTAATGGTGTCATGGTTTATATTTAAATATTTTATGCACCTTGAATTTATTTTTGTGTATGGTGTAAGTTAGTGTTTGAGTTTCATTTTCTTGCACATAGCTGTCTAGTTCTCCCAACACCATTTGTTGAAGAGGTTATTTTTACTCTATTTTATGTTGCTGCCCCCTTTGTCAAATATTAATTGACTGTAGAGAGTTGGGTTGATTTCTGGGCTCTCCGTTCTGTTCCATAGGTCCATGTGCCTGTTTTTATGTCAGTACCAGGCTGTTTTGATTACAGTGGCCTTGTAATACAGTTTGGTAACAGGTATTGTGATCCCTCCTACTTTTTTTCTTTTTTCTCAAAATTGCAGCAGCTACTTGGGGTCATTTATGGTTCCATATAAATTTTTCAAGTGTTTATTCATGTCTGTGAAATATGCCATTGGTACTTTAATAGGTATTGCATTGAGTCTGTGAATTGCTTTGGATAGTATAGACATTTTGATGATGTTAATTCTTCCAATCCATGAACACAGTATACGTTTCCATTTGTTTGTCTTCCTTGATTTCTTTCTTCAGTGTTGTATAGTTTTCTGCATACAGGTCTTTTACTTCCTTGGTTAGGTTATTCCTTGGTATTTTATTTTTCTTTCTGCTGTATTGAATGGAATTTTTTCTTGATTTCTGCTTCTGCTGTTTCATTTTTGGTATACAAAAATGCCTTTGATTTCTAGATACTGACTCTGTATCCAGCTTTTTGCCAAATTCATTTACTAGGTTGGGCAGTTTTTTGGTAGAGTCTATAGGATATTCTATGTACACTATCATGTCATCTGCAAACAGTGACAGTTTGCTTACCCCTTTTCGATTTGGATGCCTTTTATTTTCTTTTCTTGTCTGATTGCTGTGGCTAAAACTTCCAATAATATATTAAATAGAAGTGGTGAAATGGACAAACTTGTCTTATTCTTGATCTTAGTGGAAAAGATTTAAGTTTTTACCCATTGAGTATGGTGTTGGCTGTAGGTCTCTCATATATGGCCTTTATTATATTGAGGAATGCTCCCTCTATTCTCACTTTGTTGAGTGTTTTATCATCAATAGGTGCTGTACCTTATCAAAAGCTTTTTCCACATTTATTGATATGATCATGTGGTTTTTATCCTTCATTTTGTTTATGTGATGTATTACATTTACCGATTCATGAATATTGAACTATCCTTGCATCCCTGGGGTGAATCCCACTTGGTCATGGTGCGTGATCTATTTAATGTATTGGTGGATGAGGTTTGCAAATATTTTGTTTAGGATTTTAGCTTCTATGTTCATTAGCAATATTAGCCTGAAGAACTAGCCTGGTGCTTTTCCCTTCTCCCTGGTACCTTTGGTTTGGGATCCAGGTCTTCCTCAGAGCACTCTTTTTCTGGAATTATGGCTGTGGAGTGGAGTACAGGTGTGGACACACAACCTAGGCCAGGGTGCCTGGGCCCCTTGGATTTGGGTGCACACTCTTCCCAGTGCTAAGGGGGTGTGCAGGGCCTTCCAAACAAACTTCTGTGCAACCTCAAGATCACTGCCTGGCTGGGTGGGGAGGAGGCTGAGTAGCTGTTGCAGGACAATTCCCCAAACAGTTTTTCTTTTTTAGGAATTCCTCCTACTCAAGCTTGCCAAATTCTCCAGCCAGACTGTGATTTTCGGGGTCATGGCCTATCACCACCTGACTCTAAACTCTCCCCAACTGGGGTCCACAGACTGCATGGGTGCTTAAAGCCCCTGTGTGTTTTCCCCTTAGTCCTTATTCCTCTGTGACTTCAAGCAACCAGGTCTTTCCCGATGCTGTTTAGACTTTGGCCCACGAGGGAGCACTTGCTGTGGCTCTCTTCCAAGGTACCTGTGGCAGACAAGGCTCTCTGGATCTGGAGCTGCAGCCACCCTGGTCCCCGCCCCTGCCAGTGGGACCTTATTGTCCTGAAGCACTCTCCTTACCATCTGGTTTTTCAGTGTCCACTACAATTTTTTGTTTCTTACTTTCATATGTGCTGTGGTACTATTAGCTGTTTGCTCTGTTCCTCTGTAGATCAGTTAGATTTTTCTCCCATGTGTAGGGGGAAGTGGATCTGCTCACTCCTACCCTGTCACCATCTTCCTTCTGATATATTTTTATTTTATGTTTATTATCAACTTATTTTTTCAACACAATATTTATACCCAAGATAGTTGGTGAAGTATGATGTAAACACAGTATCTGATTTATGGGTTTGTTATGACTAATTATTTAGAAATCCAGAAGAGTCAACAATCATATTCTTTATGTCAGAATATTGTTCTAACTCACATCAAGTCTGAGTTAAAAGTTAAAGAAACACACACATTTTTGTTATAAAATATCACATGCATGATAATTAGAAAAGTAATATCAAAAACAAGAAAGTGGAAAACATAAAATAAACAAATTTATTTGCAGATAATCATTAATCTCAATTTTCAATTTCACCCAGTCACTGTTAACATTAACATTTAGTATGCAATGCTTAAATAATTGCACATTTATGTATCTACATGAATATAAAGATATGTACTTCCTTCAAAAAATCTTTTGTAGGCCCTGATCAGGTCAATCAGTGAATTGGAGAGTTGTCCTGCACACCAAAATTCTGTGTGTTTGATTCCCAGTCAAGGCACATACCTATGTTGTGGGTTCAGTACCTATTAGGCCTGCATATGGGAGGTAACAGACTGATGTTTCTCTTTCTCTCTCTCTTTCCCTCTTTTCTGTCTCTCTAAAATCAATACAGAGTAAATATATTCTCATGTGAGTATTGACAAAGAAATGTTTTGTAGTACATGCTGTTTTGTAGCCTTTTGGCCTGTATTGTGAATATTTAATATGGTAATGAGAATTCTTCTGTAATACAGTTTTTATTTTCTCTAGTCTAGTCTATTATATGAATGAACTATGATTTGCTTAAATCATTGACTTTTTATTTATAATATTTTTATAATAAATGTAATTAATAAATATTCCTATATTTGTCCCCATCTGTATTGATTTCTTTGGAAAATAATTTTAGAGCATTTGTCATACCTCTATTATGACTTCTGACACATGATGACAAATTTTCTTATTAAAAATATGCCAAATTACACTAACAACAATAATACAAGTGCCTGTTTTCCAAACTCTCACTGACACTGAGCATTACTATTTCATCTTTGCCAATTCTATCATAGCAACTTTAATTATATTTCTGCATGTCAATTACTTTCGCATAATGTGAAGAGAGCTTACAGTCATATGCCAGAGATCCTAAAGCCATGTTTCATTCATGGAATAGCAGAATCATGTCCACTGCTCTTAGTTGGGAGGTAATTCCTCAATGATGTCTTCCATCTTCACATCTTTTTTGTTCTGGACTATGTTTTCAAGGATACTTGTATGGAAACAACCATTAGTTAGAGACACGGTCACTTTCTGGGACACAGGGATGTTTGTTTGCCCTGAAGATAATGAAGAGTAAAGGTTAGCAGCTGTGCTAATGGCCACTATAAAGAAATGAGGTCTCCTTAACTCATGTTCCCTCAGCTGTGACACAAACCCACACTGCCCACAGATGCTCCTGGGCTTCCTTCACTTCACCCTAATGAGATTTGGGACTAATGAAGACATGAAGTTCATGGTGTCTGTTCTGCTGGGAGTCAGGAAGCCCTTTTTCCCAAGAGTTTCATATCTACTATTGACACTCATGACCTGTAGCAGGCTAATATGTTGCTTGAAATTCAGGTAAAACATCAGGTCCTTCAGGGAGGATCTTGACACACCCTTGACTACCTGTGTCTTAGGCACAAATTTGCCAAAATGTCTGCATCCAGTTAAAAACAATTAGGCTAGAGAGTCAGCTTCACCAACTGTCATTGAGCTACATAGCTTGGCACAGGTAGAGGAAGTGGAAAGTCAGAGAGGTATACACAAGAAAAAAGAGATATATGAGTTTCATGACCATAAGTAAATACTTAGTCCTAATCAGAAAATTTAAATTTTTTGGCCAAGTATGAGAAAATGATGTCCCCTCCCCTGAGAAACAACTCAGGCATTGAACTTCCATAAGTCCTATTTTGGAAAGGATAGAGATGGCGTTTATTCAATTGCACAGTGACTGCAAAGGTGGGTATATTTAGAAAAGATTATGAACCATTGACTCATAAATGTATTACTTATATTGTAGTTACTCTAAATTGTAAAGTTATGAATTTATGTGAGATAAAATCACCAGGAGAGCTACAAACTGGCCTTTAGAGAATCAAACATTTAACATATTGTTCTAGAAAATTGATTTTTTATACAAAAATGTTTCATTTATTGTAATAGGATAGGATAAAGTAACAAGTGTCTGTTTAGTATTTTAGTTGATAAAATTATATTAAAATTACTGAATATGAATCAACTGCAGTAAATATTTCCCCATTTTTATCCAGAAAATAAGTAATTCGTCAACATTTGTCAGACCCTTTGGGTTTACTTATTTCTTCATTTTGCCTTTGTTGTTTGTTAGATTGTAAAAATAAAGGCATTGTCAGAAGACATATCAATAAAGTAAATGTTGAATTTTGTTCAAGTAAAAACTATAATCACTTATCTTTTACCTAAATAGAAAACTAATTTAAAAGATTGTTCATTTCTTTGAGGTGTTGAGCAGAATCTCAAAACCCCCTGTATTTCAGACACTTCACAAAATGAACTGCTTCTGTGTGCTTATAAAGAAAAACCTTTAACATAAAGGAAATAAACATAAATAGGGAAGGCCAAGAATGTGTCATGTTGTGACTAAATGTCTAGTGTTACATTGTTTCCCAAAGTAATTTATGAATTAGGACAAACAAAAATGAGTGGTGATCTTGATTCTGTTATTACTTAATATATAATTTTTGTGCTTATCTTTAGTGTGATGAGTTTGCAGAATGCCCTCAGTTAGCATAATGTCAAGGGAGATTACTGTGCATGAAATTGGAAGAGCTGGGATCTGGTTTCAGCATGCTGGTGATGTGTGTATTTTCTTTTCATCTCTGTGGGACTGACTTATAATAGGGGATGATTTCAGTGGTTGTAGACATTTTAGCAAGTCACAGGACTCACTGTATGAGAATATACAACAAGACACAGCAGTGGAGTGCTGGGAACAAACAAATACTGACATTTGGCATGGAAATTGAGAAGGGTCACTAGCATCTCTAAATCTATAACACCAGTACTAAGAATCCCTTAACTAGATGATCCTTTAAGGCTCTAGGTTCTAAGATTTAGATCTGACCTCACAAACCCTTGGAATACTAAATCATCACCACTTTGAGCACAAAAAATATTTTTCTAACTTCCTGTTCTCATTATGACTAAATG
This sequence comes from Artibeus jamaicensis, assembly GCF_021234435.1. Classification (NCBI taxonomy): domain Eukaryota; kingdom Metazoa; phylum Chordata; class Mammalia; order Chiroptera; family Phyllostomidae; genus Artibeus; species Artibeus jamaicensis. Next base: position 15,409 of record NW_026521991.1, read on the forward strand.
ACTGAATATTAGCCTAAAAATGGTCAAACACATGTCTAGGATAACAGAAATAAATAATTTATTGAGGGGCTCCACCCACAGGGTCCCCCAGGCTGCCACAGATGAGAATAAGTCTACCAAGATGTAATCTGCTTGGGGAGGAAAGGTGGTCAATCTCTCAAAGAAGAAGGGCCAGGAGCTTGTTCCTCAATGGGCTTTTATTGGGTTTAATTTTCATAGGAATATAGAGCATATATGTAAAGTTCATCAGTCATTTTCAGGAAGTAATTATCAAACAATAGATAACATTCAAAGAACTATGAGGGCTTATTTTGAGTCAGGGTCAGATAGCCAAAGGGCCATAAAACTTTGGCAAAACTAACTCATTTCATGCTTGGACCCTTGTCATTTAAATTGAGGGTATTAAATTGAGGGTATTAAGGTTTCACGGGACTTTATGCACTCTTTCTTTATGCACTTTAGATTTCCATGGGAAACCTACCCTTTCCAGCATAGGGCTGTACCCACCTACAGCATTGTTTCAGGCTTAAGTCAGGCTGGGGAAGTAAGGCATCCAAGAGATTAGGTGACTTCTTACAAACAGAATGAGGACTCAGGTTATGTCAAAGCTGCGGTGCAAGGGTCCATCACCCCCTTTTTCTATAGCCCCCTAAGTCCTTCCCTGAGGCCCCCTTTGAAACAGTGCCTGTCTTAAGTTGTCCCTCCCTTGAGGAATCTTACCTGTCATTGGCTAACCAGTCATCTGCCCAGGGCCAAGCAGGATGAAGTGAAAGGGAGCAGAAGTGTCACCCCATAAGGAAGTTAAGCTTTGTCTCATTAATGGCTTATGGTCCCAAAATCTTTTTACTCAGCTTTACACATGAGGGGTTAAAGCTTCTGAAACCAGGCAGGGCAGTTCCCAATAATTCATGTTGTCTGTAAATAATGGTATAAAGAGTTAAAAAGTATCATACGTCCTTAGTATAACAACATTTCCATCACAATTTTAATTTTTTAAATAGTCAAAATGGATGTTGAATTAGAAGCAGCTTTTTAAAAATCAATAGAAAGATTAAGCTCTGGGGTTGTGTTGCTCAGTGAATTGAGTACCAGCCTGGAAACCAAGGGCTTGCCATTTTGATTCCCAGTCAGGGCACGTGTCTGGGCTACAGGCCAGATTCTCAGTGTGGGGCACACAAGAGGCAAGCAAACATTGATGTTTCTCTCCTTCCATTCTTCCCTCTCATCCCCTCTGTCTAAAAATAATACAATAAAATATTTTAAAATATAAAATCCAACAGAAAAATTAAATTTACAATGATAATAAAATGGAGAATTATCCATATTTATGTGCTAAATATTGTAGAGATCTCTCTAGAAGTTGTGCATTATATGCTATTATGGTGATCCTAAATTTAATCAGTTTTTCGTATTTCCAATACTTCTGAATACACAAAAACCTAATTTACAAAGTTCTCTATCAAGTAGAAAGCTAACTCAAAAACATTTATTGAGTGCTGACTATATGCAAGGTTAATTAAAATGAATAAAGCAAAAATTCCATATAAATGAAATGCAACTTCCTCCCACAGTATTTATAATGTCAGAAGGAAAGATAGACATATATACACCAACTGACTGAACAGCAGATTAGGGATAAGAAAGGTATATTATTTTGTGATCTTTCGAGAAGTCATTAATTCCACCCGAAGAAATTCAGGAACACTGATTAGAGCCCACTCTTGACCTGGTCCATGAAGGAAGGCTTGGGTGTCCACTGGAGGATGATAACAAGAAGAATTTCATGTAGGGAAAAGTGCGAACCAGGAACATAGATAGGACAGCTCAGAATATTTTCAGAGAATGCTGTGTTGTTGAGAGTGCAACTGAAGCACCACATTTATAGGACAAAAATTATAGAAAAACATAGACTGAAGTCCACTTATGGAAACATCTCCTGGAGGTCTGCATTTATCTGTGCTCAATGGGATAGTACCTTCAGTTCTGAGCCAGCATGGGAACTGCACCTGCTTGAGGTGTGCTGACCACACCATCTTCACAATTGCTGGCTCTGTGTATCCTCAACTGAAATATTGATTATAGTAATTCTGTGTGAGAAACAGAAGAGTAAAATGATTTAGTCTATGTGAAATCCTAGCATAAACATAATCTCAATAAATATGGTTTCTGTTCTGCAAATTTGTGTTGAAATTTGCTAAAATAAAACCTTAACTGGAATTTAACTCAAATATACAGAATGGTGAGCATTTGAATCAAAGGAAATACACTGATCTTAGTTTTCAACAATTTTTGAAAACCTAACAACACATGGGTGAAGTATGTTTTTCCCCATAATGCATGGTTACTTTTTCACAAGAAATCTCTTCCTGTAAAAGAGAACATCCTATACTCTTGCCTTTATGCAGGATACATACAGCCTATGTGGCCATCTGATCAGATAAGTGACCCCCATTTTAGAAAATATGTACATATACACTTGCCAGAAAATCTGTCGTTCAAGTTAAGTTTTAAAAAAAAAATACAGTGTACAGCAGAAATAATGCCTGCATAAGTGTGTGGTCAGTAGTATACCTGAGTGTCTAGCATGTTATAGACAGCATTTTGAACATGCCACCTAAAATGTCATATAGTATACTATTGTCATGTTACATAATTACATATTCACGACTTTGTAATAAAAGGTTTTTTTTAATAAAAAGGGGCATTATTTATGCCAAACACTGTATTTTATTTATTTATAGAGAGAAGAAACAGGAGGGAAAGAGGGAGAGAAACATCGATGCTCAAGAGAAACATAGATTGGTTGCTCCCAACTGGGGACCTGACCCATAATTTAGGCATGTGCCCTGACTGGGAATTAAACCAGTAACACTTTGGTTTGCTGGCCAGCACTCAATCTACTGAGCCACACCTGTCGGGACTGAGTTAAGTTTTATATAGAGTTCACTGAGGCAGGGAAATGAAAAAAATATGGAAATAGAAAATGTAAATTGATGAGTTTCTGGAATAGAAGCATAATTAAGGGCCAATCACGATGCTTGTATTGTTCATGCTGAAAAATATTTGTATTCATTATTTTTGCTCGTCAGAAATCAGTGTCATTCTTTCACATTGTTGGATTTACAATAGTAAATTGTATTCAATATGGGGGAGACTCAAAATTACATTATCTAAATCTCTGGAGTCTAGGAACCAGATTAAAAAGTGTGTCTTGCTGATAAGACTGAAAGTCTTGGAGGCACAAGAGAGCAGTGAGTCTGAGGTCACACTGTTGCACCTAAACCTGCCAGCAAGCCAGGCCAGTGAGACAGTCCAACATTGTAGTCACAGTTCCCGACATTAAGACCCCTCTGTATCATTAAAGAGCAGAGTGTCTTTGCAACATTTCCTTCTTTTTTTCAGGTGACTAGCAGGCAAGATGAAGTGAGTTTGACAAAATCACTGTTATTATTTTTTTAAATAAATGACAAATTTTGCTTATCTAAGTTTATCTAGAAATTCAATACTAAAACCATAGTTATTTAAAAAAAACACCATTAGAATAATTTAAACAGTTACCAGTGCTGAAACTCTCTTCTTTGATTTCTTCTAAATTTACAAATTCTCACTACAGATGCTAATCTGTCTCTGACTTTCCTGATCTGTGGCAGGGATATGAATCCAGATGTGAGCTCATGAAAACAATGTGGTAACAGGGAACCCAGTTTTGATTTAAGTCAGGGTGATTCACCAGGTTCTGCTCTTCCTTCTACCCTCTTCATGTGTAAAACTTTATATACTACTTCCACACACATTTATCTTAGAGGTAGGAGTTATGCCTTTGTCAGGAGAATAAAAAGCAGTGGAGCCATAATGGCATTCTCATGGTGTCACTGTTTACAGGGATTCAGACACAAGCTAATACCTTTGTGGCCGTTAGGAAGAGGGGACTTCCTTTGACACCAGGCCTTCTCCCCACACTTTCCAGCATATGGGAGAAGACTCCAGTGATAAACCACCTGTAGCTTTACATAATCACCTTCCTAAATCATAAATGTCTTTTTAGCGGGTTTCTGTGAATCACTTCCACTTTTAAGGTGATATGGATATCCATGCAAATTCTCACATATTCCTTATCTATATTTTGACACTATGTGTATTTCTCTCAAGATAATTTAGTTTTAAAAATATAATTAATTAAAATACCTAGAAACTGCCTTTATAAATCAGAAAGGTAAATAATTTTAAGAAATTATGTGTATATGGTCAAACCTTAAAATTCTATAGGAAACAATAAGATACTTTTGAAGGATTGAAATTGAATTTTACATATATAAATAAAAGGGCATATGTCATAATATGATACACAAAAAGTAACAAGAATTATGTACACTTATGATTTATGAAATCAATTTCATATATGCTAGATGGAAACATCCTTTTTATGTTATAAAAAACATTACTGAGTGTTTTATGAAATAAACTCTGGGCAATATATTCTTGTGTGTGTGTGCCTTTTTTGTAGGGGTGTATTGTAGTATTTTTTTAAGTTTATGAGTGTTAAAAAAAGATCCCTTGCTATTGAAAATAATTTATGATGTACTTTTTTCGATCTCCTACTTCATGCCTTATTATATTGTCCCTAGGATAATTCCTAAACCAGGAAATGAAGTGTTTATCAGACTTCAGTCATACAAACTTAACAGCAGACTAGATGGCTATAATTGGAAGGTTGTAACTGGAAAAAGTCTCAAGTCTCCAGGGCAGACATGGATAAGAGAAGTGGGGGTGGTAATGATGCTGTTGAGCATTTGTACCAAAACACTCTGGGTTTTTTTGTGTGTGTTACATCACTCTGATGGAGAGTGAAATGTAACACTGTTTTCAATAATGAATATAATATGAACCCTAATTATATTCAGGGGAGAATGAATATAATTCTCCCCTTTGCCTCAGTCATGTTTTGTAGACAGACACTATTAAGTCATTGTCAGCACACTGTTTTAATCAGATACTAAGCTGCTACCTTAGTGCCCTAAAGTACCATCCTCCACAGACAGCCCTGTGCTAGGATAACCGCTTTCCATTGAACTAACTAATGCTGCCTTATATGTCCATCTTTTAAATCTCTGAAGTGTGTGTATGTTTGTGCCACATCATCATTCATTGTATGTGGATACTCCTTTGAAAAGCTTCATTCCGTATTGTTTGCATTAATGTACACTTTCTTTCCCCAAACTGATACTTATTTTCCCTTATATTCTGTCTTTTTAACATTCAAACATGTTATTACAGATGAAAGGCTATTGAAGTGACATATTATACTAATGGGAAGTATCTGGGTAAACTTTATGTGAATATCATGTCCCTGCTTCTTAATGCTATTTTAAGAAGAAAATCAGATGAAGCTAGTTATGATTCTATCCATTTTAATAAAGCCAACTGAGTTGTGAATGGGAAACTGGGATATAGCCATCTTCAGTGGAAAGATAGGGATAGAAATGTAGGCATCAGCAAACAATTGCAGACCAGGGCCCGGTTCGCTTGCTGTTTCACTGAGGGTCAGGACCAGTAGTGAGTATTGGAGAATGCTGCCATTAACATAGTAAATGAGTCAGCCTAGGACTCTTTCTCTGTGTAGGATCCCATTTTCTTGTTCTAAGACACATTATGAATCTATTGCCCATCTTCCACTCATGGGAAAAAAGATGAAGAGACAGGCAGACTACAAAAGCTCCAGAGGATATTCCTGCTCTGATCTCCATGACCAGATCTGCAGCTGTGTGGGAAGCTTGGGAAGGCAGTCTCCACCTGAGCTACTCCATGCAACCAAAACCAGGGACTCCATCACTGTGGCAAATAGAACCAATCATGGGCACAAAGAGCCCTGCCACAGACTGATGTTGAGTGCATGCATACAGGTAAAAACACATGCATTCTGTGACATGACCAATAATTAAAACAAGTCTCTTCCACAACTTGTTTTATTATGATAGTTATTGTAGATTATACTTAAAAAGACAGCTTAACATGCTAATTTCTGCAGAGCAACACAAGGTCAAATATCATTCTGGAGTTTGAAGTCATGTGTTACTAGAAAACTAAGCTGTCTTTATGTGCTAGGAGCCTGTTCAGTTGTCTGTGTAGCAAACAAACCCCTAAATTCAGCAACTTAAAGTACCTACTGTTGTCTCATCTTTTACAATATTGTGAACATCCTGAGCTCACCTAGACAGCTCTGTTCCTTGTGATGGTAGTAGAGGCTTCTGCATTTGAGGATTCAGCTGTGCTGTGTGAAAGACAGTTCACTTACAGGGGTAGCAGTTGGCACTGGTGGTGGGTCAGTAGCTCTGCATGCCATCCAGTCCAGTACCCTAGGGCCCTCCAGCTGGAGGCCAGTAGCCAGAGTCAGGTAGTCAGAATAATCCATCTCCTTAGTGTCTCAATGCAGATCTCTAAGAATGTTACCTCTGCCTCATTCTTTTGGTTCAAACCAGTCCCAATGCCATCCAAGAGTAGAGATTGGGAGGGATGGAGTTAGTAAACAAAGGTGTGTGCATAGAAAGAGGGGAGAAACTCTTAGAGGCCATCTTGGGAGTTGAAGTGTATAACAGCAAAAAAAAAAAAAAGAAACAGCACAAAAAGCCATTTATTTCTTAACAAAACTAAAAGATCTACCAGGACATACTGCTTGACAGATAATAGTCACTGTAAAGTGCCTTTATTGTGTCCTATTCAGTATTGTGCCCATACTTCAGAGACAAGCCAGGTCTCTTGTTTAGTCAAATGCATTTTGTTGAATATAACAAGACTACAGGTTAGCTTGCAAAAATCATTTTTCCGGTGCCTGCACCCACCGAAGCAGCCACAGTGGTGCTCCAATCCTACAGGGCCAGAGATAGGCCTGGTGCAGAAGGGCACTGGGGACCCAGAAGCTAGGTGAAGAACTGGGCTAGAGGCTGGGAAACTGCAAAGAGTGCTGCTCAGACCTGCTCCTCATCCTCACAAAAACATAGGAAAGGAGAAAAACAAAACCAAATCCCACCTCAGTCCACCAAGACTGGCTTGACCAGTTTAAAGCCAGCAGGAGGCTTTCCTTTTTCTTCTTCCTTCCCTTTTTTCTTTCTTTTTCTTTATTTTTAATGCCCACAAGTGAGACAATAAAACCTAGAACTTTGAAAGGACCAGAGTTAGACCCAAAGAGGGGTTATCCCACCAACTGAGAAAGTGAGACAAATTTTACTTTGCTATTCCAGAGAACTTGCAAGTTATTGTATATTTGTATAATTATTATTCTTTCATTATTTTTACTTCTTTTATTTTATTAGTATTTATTTATTTATCTTCTTTCTGTTTAGTCTTCTTTGCTTGGTTAGTTAAATTGCATTGTTTCACTGGTTTTCATTGTTCTCTTTCACAGTGTATTTTTAATTTTCCTTCTTTCACTTCACTTATGCTCCAATAGCACACTGCTCTCAATAGTGTACTTCCTACTCTTGTTATTCAGATCACATGAATTCTGTCATATGATTGTTGCTCCATTACTATTATAAATAATTGCTGTTCCATACAAATGTAAATATTACAATTTATTTTGTAGTAAATTGTAGTATTGTAAATACTACAATAGCAACCCTCTCAGATCTTAGCTCACTTACTGTTTCTGGAACATTATTACTGTTGTGGTTAACTCTATTCTCTCACACACTACACCTATTTTCTAAACTTTACTCACTATATCCCATTATCTGACCTCACACAAGCTCACTAGATCCAACTCACAATCCTTCCCCCCTCTAAGAAGAGTTCTATCTTTTCTTCCATTCTTTATAAAAAGCAGCTACTTGAGAGAAATATCATGGTTAACATTATACATATCCAAGGGGTGTCTTGGAAGAGGGGTATCTCTTCTCTATGGGTTGGTATTTTAAATACCATAGAATACACTGCTGCTGTCTTAATCTATTGTGCCTCCCCCCTCCAACTAATGACAAAAAAAGGAGGCGGGAGCTGGGAGCACCAGTATACCAGCTGGAAGAGAAAACCCACTGACAAAGGAACTACCAGAAGATAACAACACAAAGAGAATCAGGGAATGGAAGGCACACTAACTTCAATCCAGTACCAATCTGGAAATGTAACTAAATGGTGGAGAAATTATCCAGAACAAACAACTGAACAAGAGTGAGAGAGAAGTCTCAACACCTCGTATAGACAGAAGAATCAGCTTTAACAGAACCTGTCCACACTTGTACAACAGAATACAATACATGGTAAAAGAAGCAACCCTCAGTTTACCTGCTGGAGGGAAGGACCCACCAAAGAGAGATCCAACAATAATCAAAACCCAAAGACATACACAGAGCCAACATAAATGACAGCCCAACACCAGCAAGATCAAAAGATCAAGGAGACTACACTACCAAATCTCCCAAGTCCTCTACCATAGAAGTTCACACTATAAACCAGGGAGTCAGAACAGATCAACTGAAGAAGCAGAGGCTAGCAAGAAGAGTCTCAAAAACAATGTGAAGAAAAAAAACAATCCCCAAGTGAAAGGAAAGGAGGAAGCCTCAGAAATAATGCTTAATGAAATAGGGGCAGGTCAACTATCAGATATTGAGGTCAAAGCAGTGGTTATCAGGAAGTTCAATGATCTTACAGAGAATTGCAAAAAACTACAGGGGAACTACAACAAACTCATTGAAAACTGCATCAGCATGAAAGAAGAAAATAGAAACTATCAACAAGAGCCAAGAGGAAATGAAAAATACAATTTTTGAATTAAATAACACAGTAGAAGGAATCAAAAGTAAGCTAGATGAAGCAGAACATTGAATCAGTGAGCTGGAGGCCAAAGTAGTACAAAAAAAAAAAAAAAAGAATGAGCAAGAAAAGTAAAATGGGCTCAGGAAGAATGAAGAAATGATAAGAAAAACAAAAGACAACATGAAACAGAATATTATATATACAATAGGGATACAATAAGAAGAAGAACAACAAGAAATATATAACCTGTTTGAAAAACTAAACATGGAAAACTCGATATTTGATGAGAGAAAAAGTCACACAAATCCAGGAAACACAGAGTCCCAATAAAGAGTCCCAAAGAGGCCCACTTAAAGACTATTCATAATTAAAATGGAAAAATTCTAAGAAAAAAAGAGAATCTTGAAGACAGCAAGAGAGAAACTGGAAGTAACATACAAGGGAGCCCCAGCAAGGCTAGCAGCTGACTTCCCAATGGAACCACTCTAAGCCAGAAGGGACTGGAAATAAATATTCTAAGTAATGAAAACCAAAGCCCTGTAACAAAAACTACTCTATCCAGCAAGGCTCTCAATTAAAATGGAAAGTAAAATAAGGAGTGTTCCAGACAAAACAAGCCTCAAAGAATACCCTTCCTCCAATCAAGCTCTGCAAGAGGTGCCAAAGGATCTGCTTCAAGAATAGGAAGAAAAACAGTGAGAGAGAAACACAGGATAAATAAAAAGGCAATGAATAAGTACCTTCCAATAATAACCTTAAATGTAAACAGATTAACTGTTCCAATGAAAAGACATAGAATAGCAGAATGGAAAAGAAATCATGACCCACACTTATGCTGCCTACAAGAGACCCACCTCAGAACAAAAAAATCTACATAGACTGAAAGGGATGGGATGGAAACAAATATTCCAAGCAAATGGACAAGAAATAAAAGCTGGGGTAGCAATACTAATATAAGACAAAACAAACTTCAAGAAATGGCCCATAAAAGGATACCAGGAAGGTCACTTCATAATACTCAAGGGAAAAATCCACCAAGAAGACATACACATTGTAAATGTGTATGCACCCAACATGGGAGCATCCAAATACATAAAGAAAATCTTGGAGGATGTCAAGAAAGATATTGACAGCACCACAGTCATAGTAGGGGATTTTAACACCCTACTGTCAAAAATAGATACACCTTCAAAACAAAATATCCACAAAGATATTGCAGCATTGAATAATGCCCCAGATCAAATGGACTTAACTGATATACACAGAGCCTCTTATCCCAAAGAAGCAAAGTACATATCTATTTCAAATGCACGTGGAACATTTTCAAAGATATACCATATTATAGGACAAAAACAATCCTCAACATATAAAAGAAAATGGAAATCATATCAAGCATTTTCTTCAACCATGAGGGACTGAAACTGAAACCAACCCCAAGGGAAAAAAACAAAACGTTCAAACTTGTGGAGATTGAATAGCATGCTATTAAACAATGAATGTGTCAAAAAACAGATTAAAAAATTAAAAATTTCTGGAAATACATGAAAATAAACTCACAAGAATCCAAAACTTATAAGACACAGTGAAGGAAGCCCTGAGAGGGAAGTTCATAGCAATACAGGCCTACCTAAAAAAAGATAGAATCATTTCAAATAAACAACCTAAGGCTATACCTAGAAGAACTCAAGGAACAATGACAAAGACAGCCCAGATCATGTAGAATAAAGGAAATAATCAAGATAAAGAATAATTTATTGACATAGAGAATGAAAGCACAATTCTAAGGATCAATAAATCCAGGAGCATAATTCTAAGGATCAATAAATCCAGAATATCAACAAACCTTTAAGCATACTCATCAAGAATAAAAGAGAGAGGACCCAAATAAACACAATCAGAAATGAAAGAGGAAAAATTACAACTCATCCCACAGAAATACCAAGTATTGTAAGAAATTATTATGAGGAAATAAATGCCAGAAATTTAAAAACCTAGGTGGAATGGATAAATATTTAGAAAAATATAGCCTTTCAAAATTAAATGAAGAAGACCCAGAAAGCCTGAGCAGACCAATAACAGCTGACAGAATTGAAGCAGTAATAATAATAATTTTTAAAAAAACCTCCTAACACACAAAGGCCCTGGACCAGACAGTTTCACAGGATACCTTTACAAAGCATTTAAGGATGCTTCACAGATTAGTTAAAAAAAATCCAAGAAGATGGAAGACTTCCAAACTCTTTTTATGAAGCCATCATCACCCTAATCCCAAACACAAATAAAGACAAAACAAAAAAAGAATACTTCAGGCCAATATCACTGATGAACTTAGATGCTAAAATTCTCAACAAAATATTGGTAAAACACAGCCAGCAATAAGTAAATAAGATCATACACCATGCATGATCAAGTGGAGTTCACCCCAGGAACTCAAGGATGCTGCAATATTCACAAATCAATAAATGTAATACATCACATAAACAAAATGTATGAAAAAAACCCACATGATTGTATCAATAGGTGCCAAAAGAGCATTTGAAAATGTACAGCACCCACTTATGATAAAAACACTCAACAAAGTGGGAATAGGGAAGGCATTCCTTCACATAATAAAGCCCATATATGATAGGTCTACAGCCAACCTCATACCCAATGGGTAAAAACTAAAGCCTTTCCCACTAAGAGCAGAAATAAGAGAAGGATGCCCCCTTATACCATTTCTATTTGACATAGTATTGAAAGTCTAGCTACAACAATCAATCAAGAAACAGAATAAAAGGCATCCAAATTGGAAAGGAGGAAGCAAAACTGTTGTTGTTTGCAGGTGACATGATAGTGTACATAGAAACTCCTATAGACTCCACCAAAAAACTACTGGACCTAATAAATGAATTCAGCAAAACAGTAGGATACAAAGTCAATATCCAGAAATCAAAGGCATTTTGGTACATCAACAATGAAATATCAGAAACAGTAATCAGGAAAAATTCCATTTGACATAGTAACAAGAAAAATAAAGTACATAAAATAAACCTAACCAAGGAGATTAAAGACCTGTACTCAGAAAATTACACAACACTGAAGAAAGAAATTAAGGAAGACATAAACAAATGGAAGCATATACTGCGTTCTTGGATCAGAAGAATTAACACCATCAAAATGTCCATACTACCCAAAGCAATTACAGATTCAATGCAATGCCTATTAAAGTTCATGGCATATTTCACACGTATGAAACAAACACTTCAAAAATTTATATGGAACCATAAATGATCCCTAATAGCTGCAGCAATGTTAAGAAAGAAGAACAAAGTAGGATGGATCAGAATACCTGATATCAAACTATATTACAAGGCAACTGTAATCAAAACAGCCTAGTACTGGGATAAGAACAGACATATAGATGAACAGAACAGAATAAACAGCCCAGAAATAAACCCAACTCCCTATGGTCAATTAATATTTGGAAGAGGGAGCAGCAGCAAAAAAAAAAAAAATAGCCTCTTCAACAAATAGTGTTGGGAGATCTGGAGAGCTACATTCAAAAAAATGAAACTCGATCACCAACTTATACCATACACAAAAATAAATTTGAGGTGAATAAAAGACTTAAATATAAGTTGCAACACTATAAAAGTACTAGAGAAAAACATAGGCAGGAAAATCTCAGACATTCCATACAGGAAAATTTTCACCAATATATCTCCTAGAACAAGGAACATAAAGGAAAAAATAAACAAATTGGACCTCATCAAATTAAATAGCTTCTGCATGGTAAAATAAAATAGCATTAAAATGAAAAGAGAACCAATTTTATGGGAAACATATTTGTTAATGATACCTCAGACAGGGGTTTGCTCTCCAAAATATATAAAGAACTCACACAATTCCACTCCTAGAAGACATACATCCCAATTAAAAAATGGACATAAGTGTTGAACAGACAATTATCCAAGGAGGACATTCAGAGGGCCAAGACAAATATGAAAAGATGCTCAGCTTCACTAACCATCACAGAAATGCGAATTAAAACCACAATGAGATACTACTTCACAACAGTGAGAATCGCCATCATAAACAAATCAACAAAGTAGTGTTTGGGGACGATGTGGTGAAAAGGGGACTCTAGTGCAATGTTGGTGGGAATGCAGACTGGTGTAACCACTGTGGAAAACATGAAATTTCCTCAGAAAACTAAAAATGGAACTCCTTTTGCCCTGGCAATTCCACTTCTGGGATTATATACTAAGAACTCTGAAACATCAATTCATCAGAATCTGTGCACCCCCATGTTCATAACACAATTTACAATAGCCAAGTGCTGGAAGCAATCTAAGTGCCCATCATTAATGAATGGATCAAAAACTATGGTACATTTACATGATGCAATCCTATGCAGCAGAAAGAAAGAAGGAGTTCCTACCCTTTGCAACAGCATGGATGGAACTGGAAAGCATTATGCTGAGTGAAATAGGCCAGGTGTTGAGGAATATATACCATATGATCTCACATTTAAGTGGAACCTAATCAATGAAACAAACAAGCAAATATTACCAAAGACATTGAAATTAAGAAAAATCTGAAAGTAACCAGAGAGGAGGTAGGAGAGGATAATAGGGAAAGGGTTTACAGGAACAGCTATAAAGGACACATGCACAAAACCTAGGGGGTTGGAAATACTGAGGTTGGGTGGGGATGGCTGGGGGGTAAATGCAGACAACTGTATTTGAACAACAATAAAATAATAACAAAAACAAAAAAATCCTTTTTCTTACCTTCATTCAATAGTAGTCACTAAGTGCTGTCATGTCCCAAGTATATGTGACATGCTGAGGTTACATATATAAATAAGGCCATCCTTGGTCTCAAGGCCATGCCTGACTGGGAAGCTGGGGGGCCTTACCTGCACTGAGACTCTCAATGGTGGTGCATCTAGAGGGTCAGTTTTGCCTTATAGGTGGTGTGAGCCTAACTCCTATGGCCTGGTTTGCAACAAGAGGCTCCCATGTGTTTCTCATACCAGGACTCCATGCTGTTCCCAGTTCTCCTGTGACCCTGAGATCTCAGGCTTCCTCTGGGAATAGTGGTCACAGAAGCAGCACCCAAGGCCTCATCCCACCTGACTCTCAGAGCATCATCCCCTGACCCTCAGAGTATCCCCTAATTCTCAGAACATTACCCTCAGAGCACCTGCCCTTCCTCTCTGGCCCGACATCTGGACTGCTCATACTCCCCACACACATTAGAATCACAAGCCTACCCTGTAGGCTCCAACTGTACCCAGTTTGCCTCAAAGATGGTTTTGATGTACCCAGATCAGCCTTGAGTTTATATTAGAGCAAGAATCTTACCATATGTTGTGAGCAGAGGGACACCCACTGTGAGGGCAGGAAATGGAGGACATTGGTCCAGGTTAGTGTCTTCCTAAGGAGACCCCAGAATGAAATGTGACCAATATTTTTTAATTCTTTTTATTGATTTGAGAGAGAGAGAGAAGGAGAAAGAGTGAGGGGGAGAGGGAGAGAGGGGGAGAGAGAGAAAGCGAGAGAGAGAGAGATGATGATGATGTTGTTCCACTTATTTATGTGTTCATTGGTTAATTATTGTATATGTCCTGACCAGGGAACCTGCAACCTTGATTGGGGTAATGCTCTGACCAACTGAGCAACCTAAGCTGATATTTTGTCATTTAAATTTTAGGTTCTTGAGGTAATACTAAGAGGGAAAAATGTAATTCTCTTGGAAAGCTGATTTACATGCACATGATCCTAAATTTCAGAGGTAATGCTAAGATTTATATTCTATTACAGAATTTAGGGATGAATTTTAGAGAAAGATTCTCTTTCCCCACATTGAATTCTCTTTTTACATACCTTCCTATCACTGACACACAAACACCCATTATCTTTGGAGATGATACATTGAAAAGTGTAATACTGTCTTATGACTTTTCAAAGACTGAATTTTTAAAACAAATTACAAGTTCTTAATAACAATTTAGAAAAATGTCCACACCATCGGAACCACATGTAAAATTAGTTTCACATATTCCCTAAGCACTTTGTTGGAAAAAATAGAACGTTCTCCCTGTTCCACTGATTGTACATCTGAGAAATTGTTTTTGATTAAAATATTTTTTCATTTTTTATTGTTCAAGTACTTTGTTTCCATTCCTCCCCCATCACTCCAAAACTGACACACCTACCCCTGCCTCCCAAATGCAAAATGCCCTTTGCCTCTGTCCATGTGTCATTTTTTTCTACATGTTCTTTGATGACCCTTCCCCAATTTCCCCCCATTATCTTTCTCCCCACTGCCTCTCATTACTGTCAGTTTGTTCTCTATTTCAATGTTTCTTGTTATATTTTGCTTGCTTGTTGATTAGGTTCCACTTATAGATAGGATCATATGGTGTTAGGCTTTCAATGCCTGGCTTATTTTATTTCACTTAGCATAATGCTCTCCAGATCCATCCATGCTGTTGTGAAGGGTCGGAGCTCCTTCTTTCTTTTTGCTGTATGTACTCTACTGTGTAAATGTATCACACTTTTTAATCCACTCATTTACTGATGGACACTTAGGTTGCTTCCAACACCTGGCTATTGTAAATAGTGCTGCTATAACTTTGGGGTGCACAGGTTATTTCAAATTGATATTTCAGAATTCTTAGGATATAATCCCAAGAGTGGAGCTGTTGGATCAAAAGGTAGTCCCACTTTTAGTTTTTTTAGGAAATTTTATACTGTTTTCCACAGTGGCTGCATCAGTCTGCATTCTCCCAACAGTGTACAAGGATGCCCTTTTGTCCACAACCTCACCAGCACTTGTTTGTTCACTTGTTTATGATGACCATTCTGTCTGTGGCGAAGTAGTACCTCATTGTGGTTTTTTATTTGCATCTCTCTGATGGGTAGTGATACTAAGCATCTTTTCATATGTCTCTGGGCCCTCCATATGTTCTCCTTAGAGAAGTATTCATTCAGGTCCTTTGCCCATTATTTAATTGGGTTGTTTATTTTCCTGGAGTGGTGTTGTGTGAGTTCTGTACATATTTTGTAGATCAAACCCTTGTCCGAGTTATCATTTTCCAATATATTTTTCCATACACTTGGTTCCCTTTTCATTTTGCTGATGTTTTCTTTAGATGTGCAGACACTTTTTGTTTTGATGGAGTTATTTTTTTTTATTCTTTCCTGTATGTCTCTTGCTCTAGGGGACATATTGGTAAAAATGTTGCTATGTGGAATATCTGAGATTTAGCCGCCCATGTTCCCCTCTAGATCTTTTATGGTTTCATGACTGATATTTAAGTATTTTATCCATTTTGAGTTTATTTTGGGGTATGGTGTAAGATGGTGGCCGAGTTTCACATTTTTGCGTGTAGTTGTCCAGATCTCCCAACACCATTTGTTGAAGAGGTTCTGTTTACTCCATTTTATGCTGCTGTCTCCTCTGTCTAATACTAATTGGTGGTAAAGACTTTGGTTTATTTCTGATCTCTCTATTCTGTCCCATTGATATATGTATCTGTTCTTATGCCGGTACCAGGCTGTTTTAATCACTGTGGCCTTGTAATATAGTACCAGGTCCAGTATTTTGATCCCTACTAATTTGTTCTGCTTTTTCAAAACTGCTGTAGCTATTCAGGGTCATTTATGGTTCCGTGTAAATTTTTAAAGGGTCTGTTCTTTATCTGTGAAATATGTCGTTGATATTTCAATAGGAATGAAATTGAATCTATAAATTGCTTTGGGTAGTATGGACATTTTGATGATGTTAATTTTTCCAATCCACAAACATGGCATATGCTTCCCTTTTTGTGTGTCTTTCTTAATTTCTTTCTTCAGTGTTATGTACTATTTTGAGTACAGGTCTTTTACCTTATGGATAGGTTTATTCCTAGGTACTTTATTTTTCTGGGTGCTCTAATAAATGTATTTTTTCCTGATTTCTGTTTCTGATATTTTATGCTTGGTGTAGAGACATACCTTCAACTTCTGAATATTGACTTTGTATCCCATTGTTTTGCTAAATTCACTTATTAGGTGCAGTAGTTTCTTGGTGGAATCTATGGGAATTTCTATGTATGCTACCATGTCATCTGCAAACAATGACAGTTTTGCTTCCCCCTTTCCAATTTGGATGCCTTTTATAATTTTTCTTGTCTGATTACTGGCTTGGACTTCCAATACTGTGTTGAACTGAAGGGATGAAAGCAGACATCCTTGCCTTGTTCCTGCTCCTAGTGGGAACATTTTTGATCTTTGATCATTGAATATGATATTGGCTATATGTTTCTAATATATGGCCTTTATTATATTGAGGTATTCTCCGTCTAATCCCACTTTGGGGAGTCTTTCTATATAAATGTGTGTTGTACCTTATCAAATGTTTTTCCAATATCTATTGACATAATCTTGTGATTTTTGTCTTTCATTTTGTTTATGTGATGTATTATGTTTATTGATTTGTGAATACTGTACCATCCTTGCATCCCTGGGATGACTCTTACTTGATCATGGTATATGATCTTTTTAATGTATTGAGGAATGTGGTTTGCCAATATTTTATTGAGGATTTTAGTGCCTGTGTTCATCAGTCATATTGGTCTGTAGTTTTCTTTCTTTGTATGCCTTTATCTGGTTTGGGGATAAGAATGATGCTGGACTCATAAAAGGAGTTTAGGTGTCTCCCTGCTTCTTGGATTTTTTGAAAATTCTGAGTGGATAAGGATTAGCTCTTCCTTAAATGTATTGTAAAATTCTGTAGTACTGCTCAGACCAGGGCTTTTGTGTGCCAGTTTTTCTATTATATCTTCAATTTCACTAGCTGTCATTGATATGTTCAAATTTCTTCTTATTCTTCATTTATTTTTGGAAGATTATATTTTTCTAGAAATTTGTTTATTTCATTCAGATTTTCAAATTTCTTGGCATATAGTAGTTTATAGTAATTTCTTACAATCTTCTGTATTTCTGTGATATCAGTTGTCATCTCTCCTCTTTCATTTCTGTATTTATTACCCAAGTCTTCTATCTTTTTTTCTTGATGAATCTGCTTAAAGATTTGTCAGTTTTGTTTATCTTTTCAAAGATTCAGTTCCTGGGTTTATTATTCTTTTCAATTGTTCTTTAGTAGCATTTAATTCTGCTCTGATCTTGCTTATTTCCTTCCTTCTGCTCTCTGGAATATGTTTGTTGCTGTTCTTCCAGTTCTTCTATATATAGAGTTAAATTTTATATTTGAAATATATCCATCTATTTTAGATAGGTAGGCCTGTATTGCTGTGAAGTTCCCTCTCAATAATATTTTCATGATGTCCCATAAAATTTTGACTGTTCTGTGTTCATTTTCATTTGTTCCCAGAAACTTTTTTATTTCTTCCTTCACCTTCTTATGAACCCATTCATTGTTTATTAGCAATATATTCAATCTTCATGAATTTGAGTGTTTTTGAGTTTTTTCTTTAAGGTTGGTTTCTAGTTTCAGGCCCTTGTGGTCTGAGAAAATGCTTTATATGATTTAGATTTTCTTAAAGGTGTTGAGGTTTGTTTGGTGTCCTATCGTGTGGTCTGTTTTTGAAAATGTACCATGTGCATTTGAAAAGAATGTATATTTAGCTTCTTTGGGATGAAAGGTTATATATATATATATATATATATATATATATATATATATATATAATCAGTTAAATTCATTTGCTCTAGGGCATTGTTCAGTGTTGCAATATGCTTATTGATATTTTGTTTGGAAGATCTATCAATTTTTGGCAGCGGGGTGTTTAAATCTTATACTGTAAGTGTATTGCTATCTACATCTTTTATGAAATCCTTCATGATTTTCCTTTTGTATTTGGGTGCTCCTATGTTGGGTGCATATATTTTTATAATAATTATGTCCTGATCCTGAAATCATACTGGTAAGAACTTGACATGGCTTGATTTTCTTCTGCTACTTCACTTTGACATGATGCCTTCAGCTGCTGTGGTGATGGGAAGGCTTTTACCCTGGTGAATCCATCACTGATCCCTGTTCATCCCATCACTGAAGTGACATGAGCTGGCCTCAGAGACATCTCAGGTCTTTAAGTCCTGTTGTTTGTTGTCCTTGAGACCCTGTTTTGCAATTTTTCACATTAGTTTGTCTTTTGGGTTGAAGATGAAACTCTCAGCAATCATTCAGGGCATGATTTGCATCAGCAGTAATAGAGCCTGGATTGTAGTCCTTGCTCCAAAAAAGCAAAAAGCAAGCATTGAAGTTTTCTAAGGAAGTTTTTGGCAAATACTTATTAAGCCACTTGAGAGAGAAGATGGCGATGGAGTAGGATGGAGTGGATTCCATTTCCCCGGTACACATGGGAGAAAATCCTGACTGATCTATGAAGGAACAGCACAAACAGCCAACAGTTCCCCAGCATATATGAAAATAAGAGACCAGAAATTGTAGCGAACACTAAAAAAAACAGATGATAAGAAGACAGCTGCAGGACAGTAGGGTCTCAGGGACCTGAGCAGAGACAAGAGTGTGGCAGTCTCTGCCAGTGCCCAGCACCTGGCAGGTCTACCATGGACTCTTTGAGAGCCCTGGGCCTGCCACAGGGTCTTTGGGAGAGAGCTGGGTCATCACCTCCCTCCCCAGCCAAGCAAAGTTGGGCAACACTAGGGAGAGACCTGTTTGCTTGAGTTTGCAGAGAGGACAATAAGGACAAAGGGCCGTGATCAACTGAGGAGTCTGTGGTCACCAGCTGAGGTGCACTGTTGGACTCTGACTGTGAATGTCACTGGTCTGGCTGGGGGATTAGGCTGTGATGAGTGGCAGGCTTTATTATGAGAAATTTTTTGGAAAGTAAACTGAAGGATTCTCCTGCAACAGCCCATTGGCCTGCTCCCCACCCAGCCTGGCAGCAATCCAGAAGTTGGGTAGAAGGCCTTTTTTTTCCCCCACAGAACTGGGAAGGGTCTGCACCCCAACCCACAGGACCCAGGCAGCCTGGCTGATGTATGCCCACACCTCTGCACCCCAGCCCACAACCACAACATTGACCCCTGGGAAAAGAGTACTCTGAAGAGGACCTAGATCCCTTTTGTGGGGCGCTGGGGAGAGATGTCAGGTTAGCTCTTGGGATACCGCTTGCAGAAAGCCCACAGCAAACGACCCTCAGCCTGCCGCAGACAGTGAGAACAGAAAATCTGGTGTGGTTAGTTTGAAACCAACAAGAGATTTTTTTCTCTGTTTTTTAAAGTAATCTTTTATCTTTTTAATTTTATTATTGTTTCATTTTTCAATATCTTTTTCCTCTCTCTACTTCTTGCTTATTTGATTCCTTCTTCCTTTCTTTCCAAACTAATTGCTTCCTCCTCCCTTCCCCTGCCTTTTTTTTCCTTTTTTTCTTTTACCCACAAGTGACACAAATGAGTTGGAACTGCAAAAAGACCAGAGCTGGACCCAAAGAGAAGGCATCCCAACAGTTGAGACAGAGAGACAAATTTCACTTTGCCATAGCAGAGAAGCCACAATTTGCTGCATATGTGTATTATTTTTTTCATTATTCTCACATCTTTTACACTTGAATAGTATCTTTGTATTCCTCCTCTTTTTGTATATGCTTCTTTGCCTTGGCTGGTTATATTGTATCATTTGACAGGTTTCCTGTTTTCTCTTCCACAGTGCATTGCTAATTCACTACACTTCATGTCACTTGTGATCCTTTAGCACACTACCCAAAGTTCTATACCTCCTATTTATGTTATCTAGATCACATAGAGTATGTCGTATGATAGTAAATTATAGCTGTAAATATTGTTGTAAATAATAGCTGTTCTATACAACTGTAAGTACGTCACAACACATCTCCTGGATCTTAGCCCACTTTACAGTTTCCTGAACTCTATTACTGTAGCAATTAACTCTATTTGCTCACACACTACACCTATTTGCTATCCTTTACTCACACCTTACCTCATAATCCGAGCACCCACAACCTCACTGCTTTCTAGATCTAACTCACAAGCCTTCCCTCTCCAACAAGAGTCTTATCTTCTGGCAATCCTTTCTTAAAAGTGGCTAGTTGGGTTGAAGATTACGGTTAACACTATACATAGCCTAAAGATCTCCTATCTCTTCTCTACCAGCTGTAACTATAAATATTATAAAATACTCTGCAGTCATAAACCATTTTGTCTCCCCTGACAACTGATCACACACTAAACAAGGAACAGGTAGAAGCCGAGAACACCAGAATACCCACTGGAAGAGAAAACCCAACAACGAAGGAATCACCAACAGATAACAACAGAAGGTGAAGGAGGGAGTAGAAACCACACAAACCTCAATCCAAGTCATATCTGAAAATACAACTAAATAGTGAAGAAACATATGCAGTACAAACAACTGAACAAGAGGAAAAGAAAATACTCAAAACCTTGTGCACATGAAAGAACTAGCTTCAACACAACCTGCCCTCACAAGTACAACAAATTAAAAGAGGTGGTAGGCAGAGGGACCATCAGTTAACCAGCTAGTGGGAAGGACCCACAAAAGAAAGACCCAAAACAATCAAAGTCCAAAGAAAAATGGAGAGCCAACTTAAACAAAAGCTCAATACAAGTGAGCTTGGGAGATCAAGGAGACTACACCACCAAAGCTCACAGGTACAATACCACAAAAGTTCACACCATAAAACCAAGAAGCCAGAACAAATCAATTTAAAAAGCTGAAGCTGACAAGAAGACTCTCACAAACAATGGAAAGACAAAGAAACAATCCCCAAATGAAAGGTAAGGAGAAAGTCATAGAAAGAATGTTAGATGAAATAGAGGCAAGTCAACTATCAGATATTGAATTCAAAGCACTGGTTATCATGAAGTTCAAAGACTAACAATGAGCTACAAGAAGCTACAGGGGAACTACAATGAACTCACTGCAAACTATATCAACATGAAAAAATTAATAGAAACCATCAGCAAAGGTGAAGAAGAAATAAAGAATACAATTTCTGAACTGAAAAACACAGTAGAAGGAGTCAAAAGCACAATCAATAAAGAAGAAAATCAGATCAGTGACTTGGAGGACAAAGTAGAAAAAAGCACCCAGAAAGAGCAAGAAAGTGAAAAGAGGCTCAGAAAGAATGAAGAGGGATAAAGAGAAATGTAAGACAATATGAAATGTAATACTATTTGAATAATAGGGGTACCGGAAGGAGAAGAAAAAGAACAAGGGATAGAAAACCTATTTGAAAAAGTAATGAGGGAAAACTTTCCTAATTTGATGAGAGAAAAAGTCACACAAATCAAGGAATCACAGAGAGTCCCAGTCAAGAGGAACCCAAGGAGGCCCACTTCAAGGTGATCAAAAAATTGTGGTACATATACGCAATGGAATTCTATGCAGCAGAGAGAAAGAAGGAGCTACTACTCTTTGCAACAACATGGATGGAACTGGAAGCATTATGCTGAGTGAAATAGGCCAGGTGCTGAAAAACAAATACCATATGATCTCACCTTTAACAGGAAGCTAAATAACAAAACAAATAAGCAAGCAGAAAAAAAACAAAGACACTTAAATAGAGGACAAGGAGACAGTGACCAGAGGGGAGAGGAAAGACAATTTAAGGGGAAAAAGGGGGAGGAATTTGGAGGAACAAATAGGAAGGACACAGGGACTAGAACTAAGGGGGGTGGAAATGGGAGGGAGGTGGGGAGCACGGGGTGGGGGAGGCTGAGATGGGGGAAATAGACAAAAAACTATACTTGAAAAGTAACTAATTAAATTAAAAAAGACACATCGTCATTAAAATGGCAAAATTCCAAGATAAAAAGAGAATCTTAAAAACAGCAAGTGAGAAAAAAAAGTAACATAAAAGGGAGCCCTAAGAAGATTAGCTGCTGACTTCTCAATGGAAACGCTCCAAGCAAGAAGAGAATGGCAAGAAATATTCCAAGTAATGAGAACCAGAGGCCTACAACTAAAGCTACTTTACCAAGCAAGGTCCTCAATTAAGACAGAAGGTCAAATAAAGAGCTTCCAAAGACAAAAGAAGTCTAAAAGAATAAACCTCCACCAAACCAGCTCTGTAAGATATACTAAAAGGAATGCTTTAAGGAAAGGAAGGAAAAGAGGGAGACAGAAAGGAACACAAGTACAAAAATGGCAATGAATAAGTACCTATCAATAATAACCTCAACGGTAAATGAATTAAATGCTCCAATCAAAAGACAGAATAACTGAATAGATAAGAAAGTATGACCCACACATATGCTGCCTACAAGAGACCCACCTCAGAGCAAAAGACCTACACAGACTAAAGGTGAAGGGTTGGAAACAAATTTTCCAAGCAAACGGACAAGAAAAAAAGCCAGGGTAGCAATACTCATATCAGACAAAATAGACTTCATAAAAAGGGACATAAAGAGACACTCAGAAGGTCACTTCATAATACTCAGGGGAAGAATCCACCAAGAACACATAAACATTGTAAATATATATGCACCCAATATAGGAGCACCCAAATATATAAAGAAAATCTTAGAGGATTTCAAGAAAGATATTGACAGCAGCACAGTTATAGTAGGGGATTTCCACGTCCCACTATCAAAAATGGACAGATCTTTCAAACAAAATATTAACAAAGATTTTGTGGCATTGAACAACACCCTAGATGAAATGGACTTAACTGATATATATATAGAGAGAGAGCCCTTCATCCCAAAGAAGCTAAATACACATTTTTCCAAATGCACATGGCACATTTTCAAAGGTAGACCACATGATAGAACACAAAAAGAACACTGAAATCACACCAAGCATTTTCTCCAACCACAAGGGTCTGGAACTGGAAACCAACCACAAAAACAAAAAACAAAATTATGGACATTAAATAGCATGCTATTAAACAATGAATTGAGTCCAGAATAAACTTAGGGAAGAAATCAGAAAGGTTCTGGAAACAAATAAAAATGAACTCACAACAACCCAAAACTTATGGGTCACAGCGAAGGTAGTCCTGAGAGGGAGTTCATGGCATACGGTCCTACCTAAAAAATACAGAAACATTTCACACAAACAACCTAACCCTACACCTACAAGAACTCGAAGAACAACAACAAAGAAATTCCAGATCAGGTAGAAGGAAGGAAATAACCAAGATCAGAGCAGAATTAAATGACAGAGAATAAAAGCACAATTCTAAGAATCAATGAATCCAGGAGCTGTTTTTTTGAAAAGATAAACAAAATTGGCATGCCTTTAAGTAGACTCTTCAAGAAAGGAAGAGAGAAGACCCAAATAAATATAATTAGAAAGGAAAGAGGAGGGATTAAAATTGACAGCACAGAAACAGAAAAGATTGTAAGAAGTTACTATTAAGAACTGTATGCCAAGAAATTTGATAACCTAGATAAAATGAACAAATTTCTAGAAAAGTATGATCTTCCAAAACTCAATGAAGATGAAGTACAAAGCCTGAACAGACCAATAACAGCAGATGAAATTAAAGCAGTAATCAAAAAACTTCCAAAACACAAAAGCCCTGGACCAATGGTTTCACAGGAGAATTCTACAAAGAATTTAATGAAGAGCTAACCTCTATTCTTCACAGGCTATTCCAAAGCATCCAAAATGATAGAAGACTCCCAAACTCTTTTTCTGAAGCCAGCATCATCCCAATTCCAAAAACAGATAAACACACAACAAAGAAAGAAAACTTCAGGCCAATATTGCTGATGAACATAGACGCTAAAATAGTCAAGAGAACATTGGCAAACCACATCCAACAATACATTAAAAAGATCATACACAATGACCAAGTGGTATTCATCCCAGGGATGCAAGGATGGTTCAATATTTGCAAACCAGTAGATGTAATACATCACAAAAACAAAAGCAAAGACAAAAATCACAGGATCATATCAATAGATGCACAAAAAGCTTTTGATGAGGTACAAGACACATTTATGATAAAAACACTCAGCAAAATGGGAATAGAGGGAGCATTCCTCAATGTAATAAAGGCCATATATGCAGAGATCTACTGCCAACATCATATTTAATGGGCAAAAACTAAAATCTTTTTCCACTAAGATCAGGAAGAAGACAAGTTTGTCCACTTTCACCACTTTATACCACTTCTATTCAATATAATATTGGAAGTTTTAGCCACAGCAATCAGACAAGGAAAGAAAATAAAAGGCATCCAAATCAGAAAGGAGGGGACAAAACTGATAGTGTTTGGAAACTGATAGTCTATGGAAAATCCTATAGACGCCACCAAAAAACTACTTGACCAAATAAATGAATTTGGAAAAACATCAGGATACAAAGTCAATATCCAGAAATCAAAGGCATTTTTGTATACTAACAATAAAACAACAGAAGCTGAAATAAAAAAAAATCCCATTTTATATAGCAAAAAAAATAAAATAAAATATCTGGGAATAAACCTAACTAAGGAGGTAAAAGACCTATATACAAAAAAAACTACACAACACTGAAGAAAGAAATCAAGGAAGACACAAACAAATGGAAACATATACCATGTTCATGGTTTGGAAGGATTACCATCATCAAAATATTCACACCACCCAAAGCAATTTACATATTCAATGCAATACCTATTAAAGTACCAGTGACATATTTCACAGACATAGAAAAAACACTTCAAAAATTTATATGGAACCAAAAATTACCCCGAATAACAGCTGCAATTTCGAGAAAGAAAAACAAAGCATGAAGGATCACAATTCATGATACCAAACTGTATTACAAGGCCACGATAATCAAAACAGCCTGGTACTGGCATAAAAACCGGCACATAGACCAATGGAACAGAACAGAGAGCCCAGAAATAAATCCAAGTACGTACAGTCATTTGATATTGGACGAAGGGGGCAGCAACGTAAAATGGAGTGAAAATAGCCTCCTCAACACATGGTGTTGGGAGAGCTGGACAGCTACGTGGAAAGAAAGAAAGAAAGAAAGAAAGAAAGAAAGAAAGAAAGAAAGAAAGAAAGAAAGAAAGAAAGAAAGAAAGAAAGAAAGAAAGAAAGAAAGAAAGAAAGAAAGAAAGGAAGGAAGGAAGGAAGGAAGGAAGGAAGGAAGGAAGGAAGGAAGGAAGGAAGGAAGGAAGGAAGGAAGGAAGAAAGAAAGAAAGAAAGAAAGAAAGAAAGAAAGAAAGAAAGAAAGAAAGAAAGAAAGAAAGAAAGAAAGAAAGAAAGAAAGAAACTTGAGCACCAACTTACACCATACACCAGAATAAATTCAAGGTGAATTAAAAACTTAAATATAAGATGTGACACCATTAAAGTCCTAGAGGAGAACACAGGCAGGAAAATCTCAGATATTTCAAGCAGCAACTTTTTTACTGATATGTGCCCTAGAGCAAGGGCATAAAGGAAAGAATAAACAAATGGCATCTCATCAAAATAAAAAGCTTCTGCATGGCTAAAGAAAACAGTATTAAATTAAAAAGACAACCAACTGTATGGGAAAACATATTTGCCAATGATGCCTCTTTAAAGGGTTTAATCTCCAAAATATACAAAGAACTTACATGACTCCACTCTAAGAAGTCAAGCAACCCAATTAAAAAGTGGGCAAAGGACTTGAACAGACATTTTGGCAAGGAGGACATACAGAGGATCCAGAGACACATGAAAAGATGCTCAGTATCACTAGCTATCAAAGAGACTCAAATTAAAACTACAATGAGATACCACTTTACACCAGTCAGAATGGCTATCATAAACAATGCAACAAACAAATGTTGGAGAGGTCGTGGGAAAAAGGGCACCCCAGTTCACTGTTGGTGGGATTGCTGACTGGTACAACCATTATGGAAAACAGTATGGAATTTTCTCAGAAAAATAAAAATGGACCTTCCTTATGACCCAGCAATTCCACTGCTGGGATCATATCCTAAGAACCCTAAAACACCAATCCAAAAGAACCTATGCACCCCAATGTTCACAGCAGCACAATTTACAATAGCCAAGAGCTGGAAGCAACCTAGGTGCCCATCAGTAAATGTATGGGTCAAAAAATTATGGTACATATACACAATAGAATTTTATGCAGCAGAAAGAAAGAAGGAGCTCCTACCCTTTGAAATGGCATGGAAGGAACTGGAAAGCACTATGCTGAGCAAAATAAGCCAGGTGTTGAAAAGACAAATAGCATATGATCTCACCTTTAACAGAAGCCTAAACAATAAAACAAACAAGCAAGCGCAATATAACCAAAGACACTGAAATAGAGAACAGGCTTATAGGGATCAGAGGGGAAAGGGGAGGGAATTTTAGGGGAAAGGGGGATAGATTCACAGGAACAAGTATAAAGGACACATGGACAAAAACTAACAGGGATGGAAATTGGAGGGAGGTGTGGAGCACTGGGAGGTGAGCTAGGATTGGAGTAAAAGACAGAAAACTGTACTTGAACAATAATTAAATAAATAAATAATAAACATAAAAATAATTATTTCTTGATAAATTCTTTTTTTGAGTATTATGAAGTGATATTCTGTGTCTTTATTGATGACCTTTGTTTTGAAGTGCATTCTGTCTGATATAAATATTTGCTATTCCAGATTTTTTTCCTGCACATTTGTAATTTTTTATCCCTTTACCTTCTGACTTGTAGATGTTTTATTCTGAGATGAGTCTGTGGTAGGCAGCATATGTTTGGGTTCTGTTTTCTTATTAATTCAGCTACATAGAGTCTTTTGATTGGAGCATTTAATCCAGAACACTTAAGGTTATTATTGATAGGTACATGTTGCTTGGTGCCTGTGTTCCTCTCTTTTGCACATTTTTCTTCCTCTTTGTAAAGCAATTCCTTCAGCATATCTTGCAATGCTGGTTTGGTTGAGTTGTATTCTTTCAATCTGTTTTTGTCTTAGAAAGTCCTTACTTTGACCTCCATTTTAATTAAGAGCCTTTATGGGTAGAGTCGTCTTTGTTGCAGGCATTTGCTTTTCATTACTTGGAATATTTCTTGCCATTCCCTTCTGGTGTGTATTGTTACTGTTGGGAAATAAGCCACTAGTCTTTCGGAGTTCCCTTGTATGCTCCTTCTTGTTCTCCCTTGCCCCTTTTAAGATTCTCTCTTGTCTTCAAAACTTGGCATTTTAATTATGATGTGTCTCATAGTAGGCCTTCTGGGTTCATCTTGATTGGGACCTTCTGTGCTTCCTGAACTTGCATTACTTTTCCCCTCCCCAGGTTCAGGAACTTTTCTGTCATTATTTTTTCAAACAGGATTTCTATCCCTTGTTCCTTTTCTTATCCTTCTGGCTATCCTTCTGGTATTCCTATAATTTGAATGTTGTTGTGTGTCATTTTGTCTTGCAGTTCCCTTAAGTTGTCTTCATTTTTTAGTCATTTTTTTGTGCAGCTGCTCCTCTGGGGTATGTCATCATACCTCATCTTCCAGCTCATTCTTTTGTTCCTCTGCTTCATGCAGCCTGCTTATTATTCCTTCTAGTGTATTAGTTTTATTTCAAAAATTATATTCTTCATTTATTCCTGTTTCTTATTAGGTTCCATTTCCTTTTTTCACACTGTTGTAGTTCCCATGCAGCTCCATATTCTTGTCTGCGAGTTCCTTGAGCATCCTTATCACCATTCTTTTGAATTCTATATCTGATCATTTGCTTGCCTTCATTTATCTTTTTTACTGGGGAGTCTTCAATTCCTTTCAGTTGTGGGGTTTTTTTGTCTCCCCATTTTAGTGACTCTTTTTGTTTATTTCTGTGATTCCTGATGCTCTGCTTTACCAGCTGTCTTCTTTGGGTGAATTTCTGTGGTAGCAGCTGTGTGAGACTCAGAGGCACCCTGTCCTTTTGTGTGGGTTCTCATGTTGTATTTGGGCTTTACCTATTGGTGGATCCTTTGTTGATGGGTTCTCCCCTTCCACCAGCTTTGCTAGTATTTACAATTTCACTCTACCTTATATGTGATCAGTGGCAGGGTTAAGGGGAAGTAGAGTAAGACAGTGGGAGATTATTCCATGGGACTGAAAATACCAACAAATAGCAAACAGATAGGAGACCCTTTGGAAAAATACAACAATAACCATGATATTTCACCCAACTAGCCACTTTTTTATAAACGTTGAGAAACAGTTAAGCCTCTTATTAGCAGGGGGAAATCTAAGCTGACTTTAGAAAGCAAAGCACTTATGTGAGGTTAGATAGTGAGATACAGTGAGAGTAAACTCTAGAAACTTGGTGTAGTGCATGAGAGAATACAATTAATCACAACAGTAATAAAGCTTAGGAATATGGTGAAATGTATTAAGTTCAGGTAATGGTACTGTGTGGGATTTGAAATAACAATAATATGATAAAAAACATATCTGGGTGTGTTTACAGTGGTATGGCTATGGACAAGAAACATATAACGTGAATAAATGAATAAAATTAAAAGATGAAGTGTAGTGTGTTATTGGAATATGAGTGAAGTAAAAGAATAAAGATTAAAATCTAATATGAAAAAGAGCATAGGCCTGGCTGGTGTAGCTCAGTGGATTGAGTGCAGGCCTGTGAACCAAAGGGTCACCAGTTTAATTTCCAGTCAGGACATATGCCTGGGTTGCAGGTCCAGTACCAGGAGCTTGAGAGGCAATCGCACATTGATGTTTCTCCCCCTCTCTTTTTCCTCTTCTCTTCTAAAAATGAATAAATAAAAACTTTTAAGAAAAGAAAGAGAAATAAAGAAAACCAATCAAACAGTGAAATTAAACAAATAAACAAACTAAAAAAAAACTAAACAGAAAGATGAGCATTTAAAAATAACAAACAAAAAATGAAATACAACTTCTGAAGGATAGTAAAGTGAAATTTGCCTCAGCTATTGGTGTTTATCTTCTGACTTCTTTCCTAACTTTAAATCCGCCAAGCAGGTGTTTCATGGATGCTGCAGGCAGAGGGGAGCTGGGCTCCATTTTTTCCTTTCTTGTGGTTCCACAAAAATGGGGGCTCAATCTGAGCTACAATATTTACAGATGCCCAGTTTTAGGCCCACGCCCTCAGAGCATTGTGTGAGCCACACTGTCCACTCTGCATATGCACCAGGCCAGTACGTATAATCTACCTCTTTTTGCAACCTCTTGATTAGTCCATGAGGTGCACTGAGTGGGAGCAAATCAGACCCCTTACTGTTCTCTCTTCATTGGCCTGGCTGCTGCTCACTCACAAAGGTCCCTTCAGGGCAGTTTAGTGCCCCTATTGAATTAAATCTCTTTGGGTGCTGCTACCTCTCTGAGTCCTTG
This sequence comes from Artibeus jamaicensis, assembly GCF_021234435.1. Taxonomy (NCBI): domain Eukaryota; kingdom Metazoa; phylum Chordata; class Mammalia; order Chiroptera; family Phyllostomidae; genus Artibeus; species Artibeus jamaicensis. The sequence continues at coordinate 45,421 of NW_026521991.1, forward strand.
CTGCTGCCTTTGACCAATCAGTGAGGCAGGTGCCCTGAGTGTCAGCAAATCATGCCCTCCTTCCTCCCTCTTCACTGGCATGGCCATTATGCTCCAGATGTCCTTGCACAGTGGCTGACAGCCTTTTTGGAGATAATTTCCTTTTGTTGTGCCCAGCCATTCCAAACAAGCACTTGGCTTTCCACTCAGACCACTCTCTGACCAACCCATGGACTATATGGGTCATTGCCAGTTGCTGCTCATGTCTTCTACCATCTCCAGATATGTCCCAGCTCCCCAATTTCTCTGGTACTTTCCTAGTGGGTGACCACAGTCCTAGCCACAGCACACCTCCAGCTATGTGCCTCTTACTGATTCTTTATCTCCCTTGTGACTTTAAGTGCCCAGGTCTCTCCTAGTGCATGTCTGTGATTTCCTCATTCTGGGGGGAGGGAACCACTAACTTACAAGCCCTGCCCCATCTCTCCTCCAAAACTCCTGCAGCAGCTGAAGTCTCTGGTGCAGGGCCCTGGAACCTTCTCATCAGCCTATAAAATCTCCTTACTGTTGGTTTTTAAGCCTCCTCTGCAACCTTTGGCTTCCAAACTTCATATCAGCTGAGATTCCATTGGCTGTTCATTCTGTTCTTCAGAAGAGCAACTAGTTGTCCCAATTGGGTGCATGAGCAAATTGGTTCAGTTCCCACCTACCTCATTGCCATCTTCCAGACCTCTAATTACAACACATTTAAAATGTGTGGGTAATTATCCAAGTGAGCATAATCTGTCAACCAAAATACCAAGCCATGTATCGTGAATGGCATGGGAAGAATTATTACTTTATACAAGTACAAAAAATCAATTCTTGTCAACATGGTCAATATAATATTTGGACTGAAGCTGAATTGACAAAAAACATTACTTTTGATTCCTGCTTGACAAGTGTTGGGTTTTGAAATAGAGAGGAAGGAGAAGGCTCTGGGTAGAGATTCCAACTCACGTGACGGGTGGATACTGAGATGAACAATCATTTGCTCAGCCTCAGCTTAGGAAGATGCCAATTCCTATTGTCAGTGTGTCCATGTTTCATGCAGGCAGTACAGGCCATGGGATGGAAGTAATTTTAATTGATTTTGTTGTTTAAAATATTGTGCCTTATTCTTTATTTATAGCTACATTCTCAGCTGTGAGCACTTCAACTGAAAACCCCAGTTTTAAGCATTTCAGATAAAATCATCTCAGCTTGTCTGAACAAACTGCTTTCAGGAGGAAGAGTTCCAGTAAACTGTTTGGTCCTATTCATTAATGCAACTTTATTGATCTTTGTGTTTGCCCTTAGGGTAGATGATGGAATTACTCCTTGAGTTTTTAACTGTGGGTATTACTTATGTATCTCCTTATGTAATGAGTAGTTCTCTGTGATGTTTCTCTCCCCAGGTCCTGGAAGCCACCAGGACTTTTGAGGGAACCATATTGTTCCATGGCCAACATGGGGACAAAATCCCCCAGGTCTTCTCTTTGTGGTCATTCTCGTCTTCATGGATATGTTCCCTGTCACCTGACTTTCTCCCTCAAGTCACATTCCATTCTTTTTCTAGCAGTAAATTTCTGTTTTGCTCAACCTTGTCCCCACCTTTTTTTTTTTTGTTAAACCCATATGATCACATCTGGACCAGATAATTTATTGGCCACATTGTGGTTTACAAATTGTCCCATTGGAACTAAGAGAATCACTGTGACTTCCACCTCCCAGATCTGTTTTGCCTTTGAAATCATGGAATAAATGTTTTTCTTTTTCCACAACAGCATACCAATTAGAAAAAAAAGGTTTTAGAATCTGACTGTTCAAATTCTATCTTCCCTCAGTAGGTGTTGGACCTTGGGACAAGTTGCTTAACTTATGTGTGTTTCCATTAATTTTGTGTGGGAAATATAAGGAGTATTTATCTTATATCATTGTTTAGAAGAGTAAGTAAGTATTAAGATCCTAAAACAAAGCTTACCATATAACATTAAAAATATTAGCAACTAAATTATTATTTTCCATATGTCTGAAAAATACAAGGTCCAGCAGAAGTAAGGCCTGCTTGAGTGTTGTTAGTGGGGTAATAATATGGGTGTAATATTTTATAGTTTATATTTGAACATCTCACCTAAAATGTCATATAGTGTTCTTGAGAGTGACAGTTTTATGTTACAGAATTATATGCTTATAATTTTGTAATAAAAGATTCTATAATAGACTTCCGCCAAGATGGAGGCATAGGTGGAAACGCCGTGCTTTCTCACACAACCAAGTTTAGAGACAACTAAATATTAGCAATAGAAAACACAGCCAGAACACAGAAAATTGAACTTTTCGGAAGTCTGATAACAACGAATGCTTCAGCCTGACCGGTAAGGGGCGAAACGGGCAGCTGGTGGAGCGGGGTAGCACGGAAAATTCGTCAGACGGACTCAGGCGCGTATAATCCAGGCACAAGGTTGGACCTAGTGAGACCCAGCGACCACGGGAAAACAGCCAGGGAGCAGGGCTGTGGGTTGACTGTGGTCGTGCATTCATGCGGGAATAGACAAGCGAGGGAGTGGGCCATTGGACCCGCAGCGAGTGGCAGTGGAGGGCACCACCATTTCCCTGCTCTGACCCCACCTCCACATGCAGTGTCATAACCCAGCAACTCTGAGTGGCCCAGCCCTGGTGAACCACCTGAGGCTCTGCTTCCCACCCAGCAGCACGAAACAGCAGAGGGGGCCGCCATTTCCCCACTCTGACCAAGCCCCCACATACAGCGTCAGAACCCAGCGACCTGGGAGTTCAAGGCTCTGCTCCTCATACTTAACAGGCACAAACAGACCAAAAATGGCTCAAGAAGATCTCAAAGCCCCAGAGCCTATAAATCTAAGCAATGAAGAAATAGCAAAACTCTCAGACGCACAGTTTAAAACACTGGTGATCAGGATCCTCACAGAACTGGTTGATTATAGCCACAAATTAGAGAAACACATGAAGGCAAAACTAATTGAAATGAATGGAATTGCACAGGAAACCAATAGCGATGAAAAGGAAACTGGGACTCAAATCAATGGAGTGGACCAGAAGAAAGCAAATAATGGCCAAACAGAAAAGAGTCAAGAAGCAAGAATTCAAAAAAAAATGAGGAGAGTCTTAGGAACCTCCAGGACATCTTTAAATGCTCCAACATCTGAATTATAGGGGTACCAGAAGGGGGAAAGGCACAGCCACCAGTGGAAAACTTCTTTGAACAAATAATAAAGGAGAATTTCCCCAATCTGGTAAAGGAAATAGACTTTCAGGAAATCCAGGAAGCTCAGAGAGTCCCAAAGAAGTGGGACCCAAGAAAAAACACACCAAGGCACATCATCATTACATTAGCCAAGATTAAAATGAAGGAGAGAATCCTAGAAGCAACAAGAGCTAAGGGGACAGTCACCTACAAAGGAGTTCCCATCAGACTGTCATCTGATTTCTCAAAAGAGACCTTACAGGCAAGAAGGGGCTGGAAAGAGGTATTCCAAGTCATGAAATACAAAAACCTACAACCAAGATTGCTCTATCCAGCAAAATTTTCATTTAGAATGGAAGGACAGATAAAGTGCTTCTCAGATAAGATCAAATTCAAGGAGATCATCATCACCAAGCCCTTATTATATGAAATGTTAAAGGGACTTACCTAAGAAAAAGAAGTTAAAAAAAAAACATCAACAGTGAAAGGACAGCAAACTCACAATTATTAACAACCACGCCTAAAACAAAAGCAAACTAAAAGGACAGCTAGATCAGGAGTGGAAACATAGAAATGAAGATCTCAAGGAAAGTTAGCAACAGGGGAGTGGGAAGAGGTGAAGGGGGGAGAAGGTACAGAAAATAAGTAGCATAGACAGTAGATAGAAAATAGATGGGGGGCAAGAATAGTATGGTAAATATAGAATGTAAAGAACTTGAGACACATGGTCATAAACTAAAAGGAGGGTAATGGTGGGGATGGGGGGATAGGGTGGAGGGGAATGAAGGGGGGAATAGAACAACTGTAATGGCATAATCAATAAAATATAAATTAAATTTAAAAAGATTCTATAATAAAAAGGGGAGCTATTTGTGCCAGACCCTGTATATAAATGCCTTTATCATAAACCCAACTTCATTTACCATTTTTCAAATGTGTTCCTAGTCTCTTCAATCATTCCTAATGGAATCGTTGTATAACTCTGTAAATGGGGGAGGGGCTTGAGCTGTATATGTATAACTGGAGACTTTGCCCATTTGTTAAACATGCACCAGAGGAGGGGAAAAGGCAGATGTGGCCAAAATTGGCTCTCATTGGTTGGAAAGGTGGACACTCTCACTGGCCTTTGGCACATGTGGGATTCTGGGAGAGGGCTTTTATTTATTTTTTACTTTATTATTTATTTTATTTTTTTACTTAGTTGTCACATTCATTTGTTAATAGAAGAACACTTCAGTCATTTGAAATTGAACATGCTATTGCTCTTTTAAGGTTTATATAATTAACAGAAAGCAGTAACATTTACAGTATTTAAAAATCTTTAACGGGATGAATGATAGTGAAATTTAATTAATCTATTTAATTATAGGAGCCATAATTTTGTCTTTTTATTTTTATTTTTAGATTTTTTATTTATTTTTCAACTACAGCATTCTGTCTTTTACTCCCATCCCAGCTCACCTTCTTGTGCCCCCCACCTCCCTCCCATTTCCAACCCCCTTAGTTGTTGTCCATGTGTCCTTTATACTAGTTCTTGTAAATTCTTCCCCTTTTTCCCCTGAAATTCCCTCCCCTCTCCACTCTGGTCACTGTCCCCCTGTTCTCTATTTCAGTGTCATTGTTTTTATTTTGCTTGCTTGTTTGCTTTGTTGTTTATCTTCCTGTTAAAGGTGAGATCATATGGTTTTTGTCTTTCAACCCCTGGCTTATTTCACTCAGCATAATGCTTTCCAGTTCCATCCAAGCTGTTGCAAAAGGTAGGAAGGAGCTCCTTCTTTCTTTCTGCTGCATAGAATTCCATTGTGTATATGTACCACAATTTTTTGATCTATTCATTTACTGATGGGCACCTAGGTTGCTTCCAGCTCTTGGCTATTGTAAATTGGGCTGCTGTGAACATTGGGGTGCATAGGTTCTTTTGGATTGGTGTTTTAGGGTTCTTAGGATATGATCCCAGCAGTGGAATTGCTGGGTCATAAAGCAGGTCCATTTTTAGTTTTCTTAGAAAATTCCATACTGTTTTCCATAATGGTTGTACCAGTCTGCAATCCCACCAACAGTGAACTAGGGACCCCTTTTCCTACAACCTCTCCAACATTTGTTGTTTGTTGCTTTGTTTATGATAGCCATTCTGACTGGTGTAAAGTGGTATCTCATTGTAGTTTTAATTTGAGTCTCTTTGATAGCTAGTGATACTGAGCATCTTTTCATGTGTCTCTGGATCCTCTGTATGTCCTCCTTGCCAAAATGTCTGTTCAAGTCCTTTGTCCACTTTTTAATTGGGTTGCTTGACTTCTTAGAGTGGAGTCATGTAAGTTCTTTGTATATTTTGGAGATTAAACCCTTGTCTGAGGTATCATTGGCAATTATATTTTCCCATACAGTTGGTTGTCTTTTTAATTTAATACTGTTTTCTTTAGCCATGCAGAAGCTTTTTATTTTGATGAATCCCATTTGTTTATTTGTGGGAACAACTACTTTCACGAGGTCCCCCTGGTGCCACGGACATACATAAGTGAATAAATATGGCCGAGACAAGATGAGATCTGTTTGGGGATGGAGGCCTGGGCTGTGGCCAGTTTCTCTGGGGAGAAAGAGGCCAGCAGCGGCCAGTTTCTCCAAGGAGAAAAAGGCCTCCAGGGCCTTTCTCCATAGCCTTTTATTGGGTTGTAATACACAGAAATACAGGGTGACAAGGGTCAAACAGCAGATAGCATTTCAAAGAGAATGAGTCAGTGACTGTCAGGAAGGGAGGAGTTGCAGAAACTTTGGGAGACATACTCATTTCCTCTCGGACCTTTATCATATGAATGAAAGCACTCTTAGCAGAGCAGATTTCACAGCTTTATCAGCAAGTCTCTATGGTGCTAGATTTTTTCCCAGGGCACGCTCTAGCCAGGCAAGAGCTGTACCTCTCCCCATCAGGTATTCAGGCTTAAGAGGATTAGAGCCAGGAAGCGCTTCTCCAAGAGAACATGGGGACTCAGGCTTTGACAAAGCCAGGGGGCGAGAGTCCATTGCTCTCTGTTGCAGCCCCCTGAGTCCTTCCATGAAGGCCTCCCAGGTGATTGAGTATGGCTTAGGTTGCCCCCCGCTGTGAGGGTTCTTACCTGTCATTGACTTCCGACCAAGCTCTGGGGGCAGGAAGAGGAACTGAGGCAGCGTTTGCTACCAGAGACAGGCTTTGTCTCCTGTGGCTGGCATTCCAGAGGTCATCTTTCACCCTTAGCTACAAGGGGTAGAGATACAATTCCTAAAATCAGGCAGAGCTTTCTACAACATTTATTTTTTCCTTTATGTCCCTTGCTCTAGGGGACATATCAGTAAAAATGTTGCTGCATGAACTAGCTGAGATTTTCTTGCCAATGTTCTCCTCTAGTACTTTAATGGTTTCACAGCTTATATTTAAGTCTTTTATCCACCTTGAATTTATTTTGGTGTATGGTGTAACTTGGTGCTCAAGTTTCATTTTTTTGCACGTAGCTGTCCAGTTCTGGGAGAGGGCTTTTAAAACAGAGTGCTGGGAATCAAAAGTGCAGTACTTTTCCCTCCCCTGGGCAGAAGGATGTGTCAACAGTCACCAGCAGGCCTGCCAACAAAGGCCAGTGCAGGCCTGTGAGCAGAACCCTGAGGGCACAGACTCCAAAAGATGCCTGGAGCTAGACAACAACTGGAAATAGCTAAAACACCTATGTTTATAATACTTTTGGGTGGGAGAATAAATTCCTGGCACAACCTTGAACTAAGCTGGAAGTGGATAATGGGGTGATTTTTATTTAGGTGTCTTAGAGGGACATGGGCTTCTTCCTTAAAGTCAGCTGTTACTTTCTGTTACTTCCAAAAATCTTGGTGATACTAGTCAGAAGTATAAATGGATTTTTGTTCTTGTGTTATTTTCTGTTCATGAACCTACGTAGTAGTTATAATAACATATATTTAAATAGCTACTTTTATGTCATACTCTGACCTTTCCTTTCCTTTTCCTTTTTCTAGCCAGATATTTTAGGCAGAAACTTGCATTAAATAAAAGATCCCTTTATTTTCCAGTGACCTCCATCTTTGGAGATTTTCATGGTAGGTAGTGAGCAATAGGATCCCTCTCCCCCACTGGTTTGGGTTCAGTAATGCTAACATGCCATACTTTCAAATTCAATCATTCCTGTTCTTACCTGCCAATATCTCATATGAATCTTATTTTTTTCATCTTGTTTGTAAAACTTTTCTATTGCTGCTGGAACAACTTACCACAAACCCAGAGGCTTAAAAGTCACAATTTTTTTTATCTCACAATTCTATAGGTCACAGTTTTCAGTGGATCTCACTGACCTAAGAGCAAGTTGGAGATAGGGCTGCATTCCTTTCTGAAGGCTCTTGGCAAAATCTACTTTCTTGCCTTTTTGGCTTTGGAACCCTACCTCTTTTCCTTGACTCCTGGTCCCCATCTATTCTCCAAGCTGGCAGCGGCTGGTGAAGTCTTTACCTTTTATTCTGATTCTTCTGCCTCCCTACCACATCATTTATGGACTATCATGACTACATTGCACTTAACCGGATCAATCAGGTAACATTTCTGTCTTGATTAGCAACCTTAATTCCATCTACACCCCAGATTTCCTTTTTCTGTGTAACCTTATATAGTCATAGGTTCCAAGGATAATAATTGGAATATATTTGGAGGGCCATTATTTTGTCTACCACAGCACTCAATCTTATATGCCACTTTTGTTCATTTTCATCATGATTTCATGTTGTCTTTGAACCCATTAGTATAATTCACTACATCCATTTATAAGTATTTAACTCATGATAAATTAAACAAATATTTGATTGAAGTATAAACAGGGTTCAATCTGAGTACGAAAAGATGAGAAGGATTTAAATAGACAGAATAGAAAAAAAAGGTCACTGGAGACAAAATTTATGAAAGAGTAGTGATAAGAATGAATAAACTAAGCATAGAGTTCTTCAGTTAGAAAGCAATGAATTATAGGAGAGGGTAAGTGAGGTGAGGCTGGACCACAGATTTATAGATGATGCTACATTGGAAAGATAATACATAGTTTCCTAGTGACAGCCAAACTTGACAATATGTAGAATAAGTAATTGTGTGTTTGTGTGAGAAATAGTTTATTTGTGAGATGATAGGAACGCTTCATTACCAATTTGTCTCTGCTAAGCAAATTAAAAAGCCTCACAATTCTCCCACTAACAATGTGTTTTTTTGGATCTTTTAAAATAGAACCACTTTTTTAAAAATAGAAATATTCCTGATATTAAAGAACATAGAAGACAAACTATAAATACAGTAAAATAAAATGAAAATTATTTTACCAACTGACTCGTTTTCTCAGTTGTATCATGGATGAGGCCAGTGATGGGCATATGGGCTGTAGGAATTTTATAAGCAAGCCATCAAAGGGACTGAACACAGAGGTGAAGAGTGCCTGAGAAAAACTAACTTCTTCACAATTTTGCTAAAGTTTTTTCTGTTCTCATTCGATAAGGAGTTTCCATGTCATAAATTGAGGACTGGTGTGTTAAGAATGGTATTATTCACCCTGACCAAGGTGCTCAGTTGGTTAAAACATTGTTCCAGTATGCCAGGGTTGAGGGTTCTGGACACAAACAAGAATCAACAAATGAATGCATCAATAAGTGGAACGACAAATCAATGTTTCTCTCTCCTTTCCTCTCTCTCTCTCTATTTAAAATTTAATAAATAAACTTAAAATGACACTATTTAGACAGAGCAGATTGAAGCATAGTGAGTCTGAAATTACACAAATAAAAAATTAACAGTATTGTCTCCTCATTTTTGTGCATTATCACCAGAATCTCACACACTGCAGGCTCACTTGTAATTTCTTGGTGCCCAGAAGAGGGAACATCTCTGAGTGAAGGAGAAAAAAATGTTTAAGTCCTTTGATAATATTTCTAAACTGTCCAAATGAAAATAACAAGTTGAAACTTTTAATATCCCAATGATTAAGATAAGATACTTGGGTATAAAATATTAAGAGAAAAATTATAGTACAAATTATGAATATGAATTATTTCACAGGTAGAAAATGTCCTCTGGAACCCTGAGAACAACTGTCCTCCATCTGTGCCTATAAGAGACAGACTTCAGGGTCCACCAAAGCATCAGTGTTGTAGCTGGCATCTCATTACATCTCAGGCAGTGCTCCCAGGGGACACTTGAAATTCATAAAAATTCAAACAAGACACAAAGCTAGGTTCAGTGGAAGTTACTTTCACAAATTCTATCATACTGTATTGTTTTTTAATTCACCCAACAATCCTGTGAGTTAGAAATTGCCATCTATAAGTGAAAAAACTCCTGCGATTCTCAGATCACCTAAACTTGTCTATACTCAGTCAATTATATAAATCTGCAACCTTGGGGCTGTGTGTGCAATTGTAAATGGAGGCAGTGAGGTAACATATCTTCCAGGTGAACTTGACTATTCAGACTTTCATGTATTTTCCAAATTGTTGGAGACAATATATTTTTTGTTTATACTTGGATGAAAATAAAGACTCTTTATATTTTAAAAATTATGCCCAGGCATAATTTTTATCTAAAAGAGTAAATAGCAGCTTACATTTAAAAAATACTCAAATTGTGAATGTGTCCACAAATCTAATGTGGTTCAACAATCCAATGAGACTACAATATAACACTAATCTCTAATATGATTTAACATATTAGAGAAGTTTGGAAGTTCCTAGAGAACTAGGAAGTTTGGCTCATCAAATTTCATTCCTTTACTCTGCTTCACTTAACTCAACCACAAGGCCACATGAGTCCTAGCCAGGCAAGGGATTCCAAGTGACACGTGCCACATCCACATCTGACACATAAAGGCCTCCCTTTCTTTTCTTCTGTTCCACTCTATCCTTTTCTTGCTAGCTGGGTAATCATCCATAGTGACCCTGGAAACCCCTGTTAAATAAAGATAATGGGTTCCATTAACCTCAGTCTACAAAATTCTACAGGAATTCAGCCTGTCTTAGTCCATTCAGGCTATAAAGTACTATAGCTTCAGGGTGGGTGTGGGTGTTGCTTGAACAAAAGAAATTTATTTATCAGAGTTCTGGAGACTTGGAGTTAAATATCAAGGTGCCAGCAAACATGGTATCTGATGAAGATCTATTTCCTTGTTCATGGATGCTGTCTTTTTGCTGTGTCCATACATGAGAGAAAGGGTGAGAGCTCTATGAAGTCTCTTTTTTAGGACACTAATTCCATTCATAGGGCTCCATCTTCATGACTTAGTCAGTCACCTCCCAAATGCCCCTCCTACTTATACTATCATATCAGGGCTTAGATTTCCACGTATTGAATATTGGAGGATGCACATATTTAATCCATAGTCCTAAAACCCTACCCCGCACATGTGGAACTTCTTGGATGGTTATGTGAATGATGCCCTTATTTCTTTCACTCTGTGTTACTATATATATCAGGTCTATGACAGCAGTTAATTGAGCACATACTTTACTCTAGATCAACTGCAGAGATTCCACATATATTACTTTCAATCATCATCTAAATTTCACGTATTAAAAAACAGTTCTCAAAAAGTGACAGACATCTCAGATTGCACTTCTAACCACTTAAGGGCTAAGTACAGATTGAAACCCAAGTCTTCTTGAATTCAAGTCCATGTAAACAATGTCCAGCAGTGTTGCCATAATTTAAAAAGAGTCAAAGCAAACTTGGTTGAATTGATGGAGAAGACACAGGAATTGGCCTATTTGGAAAATCTAAAATACTTCTCTGTACAACACTACTTGGCTAATGAAATATTTGCCAGCACAGAATAAAATGAGATCAGCAAAAATCATAGCTTGATATTTCCCAATGGCCAGTTTATTATTTTATGGAGTTTATGATATTCTTCTTTTTTTTGACATGTGATAAAGTATTTATTTTTTATTATTTATTTTTAAATTAATTTTATTTAGTTATTTTTCAAGTACAGTTTTTTGTCTATTTCTCCCATCCCAGCCTCCCCCACCCCTTCATCCCCACTCCCTCCCATTTCCACACCCCTTAGTTCTTGTCCCTGTGTCCTTCCTATTTATTCCTCCAAATCCCTCCCCCTTTTTCTTCTTAGCTTCCCTTCCCTCTCCCCTCTGGTCACTGTCCCCTTGTTCTCTATTTCAGTGTCTTTTTTTTTTCTACTTGCTTATTTGTTTTGTTGTTTACCTTCCTGTTAAAGGTTAGATCATATGGTATTTGCATTTCAGCACCTGACCTATTTCACTCAGCATAATGCTTTCCAGTTCCATCCATGTTGTTGCAAAGGATAGTAGCTCTTTCTTTCTCTCTGCTGCATAGAATTCCATTGTGTATATGTACCACAATTTTTTGATCCATTCATTTACTGATGGGCACCTAGGTTGCTTCCAACTCTTGGCTATTGTAAATTGTGCTGCTGTGAACATTGGGGTGCATAGGTTCTTTGATATTGATGTTTTAGGATTCTTAGGATATAATCCTAGCAGTGGAATTGCTGGGTCAAAAGGCAGGTCGATTTTGATTTTTCTGAGAAAATTTCATACTGTTTTCCATAATGTTTGTACCAGTCTGCAATCCCACCAACAGTGAACTAAGGACCCCTTTTCCCCATACCCTCTCCAACATTTGTTGTTTGTTGCTTTGTTTATGATAGCCATCCTGACTGGTGTAAAGTGGTATCTCATTGTGGTTTTAATTTGCATCTCTCTGACAGCTAACGATATTGAGCATCTCTTCATGTGTCTCTGGATCTTCTATATATCCTCCTTGGAGAAGTGTCTGTTCAAGTCATTTTCCCATTTTTTAATTGGGTTGGGTGTCTTCTTAGAGTGGAGTCATGTAAGTTCTTTGTATGTTTTGGAGATTAAACCCTTGTCTGAGGTATCATTGGCAATTATATTTTCCCATACAGTTGGCTGTCTTGCTAATTAAATACAGTTTTCTTTAGCCACACAGAAGCTTTTTATTTTGATGAGATCCCATTTGTTTATTCCTTCATTTATATTCCTTGCTCTAGGGGACATATCAGTAAAAAAGTTGCTGCGTGAAATATCTGAGATTTTCTTGCCAATGTTCTACTCTAGGACTTTAATGGTGTCGCGACTTACCTTTAAGTCTTTTATCCATCTTGAATTTATTTTGGTATATGGTGTAAGTTGGTGCTCAAGTTTCATTTTTTGCAGGTAGCTGTCCAGTTCTCCCAACACCATTTGTTGAAGAGGCTATCTTTACACCATTTTATGTTACTGCCCCCTTTGTCAAATATTAACTGACTGTAGAGAGTTGGGTTGATTTCTGGGCTCTCTGTTCTGTTCCATTGGTCTATGTGCCTGTTTTTATGCCAGTACCAGGCTGTTTTGATTACAGTAGCCTTGTAATTCAGTTTGATATCAGCTATTGTGATCCCTCTTACTCTGTTCTTCTTTCTCAAAAGTGCAGCTGCTATTCTGGGTCATTTATGGTTCCATATAAATTTTTGAAGTGTTTGTTCTATGTCTGTGAAATATGTCATTGGTACTTTAATAGGTATTGCATTGAATCTGTATATTGCTTTGGGTAGTATGGACATTTTGATGATGTTAATTCTTCCAATCCATGAACAAGGTATATGTTTCCATTTGTTTGTCTCTTCCCTGATTTCTTTCTTCAGGGCTGTGTAGTTTTCTGCATACAGGTTTTTTACCTCCTTAGTTAGGTTTATTCCCAGATATTTTATTTTTCTTTTTGCTATATTGAATGGGATTTTTTCCTTGATTTCTGGTTCTGCTGATTCATTGTTAGTATACAAAAATGCCTTTGATTTCTGGATATTGACTTTGTATCCCACTGTTTTACCAAATTTGTTTATTACATTGAGCAATATTGGGATAGAGTCTATAGGATTTTCCATGTACACTATCATGTCACCTGCAAACAATAACAGTTTTCTTTCCTCCCTTCTGATTTGGATGCCTTTTATTTCCTTTTCTTGCCTGATCACTGTGGCTAAAACTTCCAATACTATATTGAATAGAAGTGGTGAAAGTGGACATCCTTGTCTTGTTCCTGATCTTAGTGGAAAAGCTTTTAGTTTTTTCCCATTGAGTATGATATTGGCTGTAGGTCTCTCATATATGGCCTTTATTATTTTAAGATATGCTCCCTCTATTCCCACTTTGCTGAGTGTTTTTATCATAAATGGGTGTTGTACCTTATTGAAAGATTTTTCCACATCTATTGATATGATCATGTGATTTTTGTCTTTGCTTTTGTTATGTGATGTATTGCATTTACTGATTTGCGAATATTGAACCATCCTTGCATACCTGGGATGAATCCCACTTGGTCTTGGAGTATGATCTTTTTGATATATTGTTGGATGCGATTTGCCAATATTTTGTTGAGGATTTTAGCATCTATGTTCATCAGCGATATTGGCCAGAAGTTTTCTTTCTTTGTTGTGTCTCTATTTGGTTTTGGAATTAGGATGATGCTGGCTTCATAAAAAGAATTTGGGAGTTTTCCATCCTTCTGGATTTTTTGGAATAGTCTGTGGAGAATAGGGGTTAGCTCTTTCTTAAATGCTTTGTAGAATTCTCCTGTGAAACCATCTGGTCCAGGGCTTTTGTGTGATGGAAGTTTTTTTATTACTGCTTTGATTTCTTTTGCTGTTATTGGTTTATTTAGATTTTCTGCTTCTTTTTCACTGAGTTTTGGAAGATTGTATTTTTCTAGAAATGTGTCCATTTCCCCTAGGTTCTCAAATTTCTTGGCATACAGTTCTTCATAGAAATTTCTTACAATCCTTTCTATTTCTCTGGTATCAGTTGTAATCTCTCCCCTTTCATTTCTGATTGTGTTTATTTGTGTACATTCCCTTCTTTTCTTGATGAGCCTACTTAAAGGCTTGTCTATTTTGGTTATCTTCTCAAAGAACCAACTGCTGGATTCACTGATCCTTAAAATTGTGCTTTTAGTTTCTGTGTCATTTAATTCTGCTCTAATCTTGGTTATTTCCTTCCTTCTGCTTGGTCTGGGCTGTCTTTGTTGTTCTTCCTCGAGTTCTTGCAGGCGTAGGGTTAGGTTGTTTGTTTGAAATGTTTCTACCTTCCTTAGGTAGGCCTGTATTGCTATAAACTTCCCTCTCAGGACTGCCTTCACTGTGTCCCATAAATTTTGGGTTGTTGTGAGATCGTTTTCATTTGTTTGCAGAAACGTTTTGATTTCTTCTCTAATTGCATTTTTGACCCATTTGTTGTTTAATAGCATACCATTCAGTTTCCATAATTTTTGGTGCTTTGGGTTTTTTTCTTTGGGGTTGGTTTCCAATTTTAGTCCCTTGTGGTGAGAGAAGATTTGTAGAATTTGTAGATTTGTGGTTTGGTATGATTTCCATTTTCTTGAATTTTCTGAGGCTCGTTTTGCGTCCTATCATGTGGTCTATCTTTGAAAATGTTCCATGTACATTTGAAAATAATGTATATTTAGCTTCTTTGGGATGAAGGGCACTATATATATCAGTTAAGTTCATTTCATCTAGGGTATTGTTTAATGCCACAATATCTTTGTTGATAATTTGTTTGGAAGATCTGTCCATTTTTGATAGTGGGTTGTTAAAATCCCCTACTATAATCGTGTTGCTGTCAATATCTTTCTTGAAGTCCTCTAAGATTTTCTTGATATATTTGGGTGCCCCTTTGTTTGGTGCATATATGTTTATAATGTTAATGTCTTCTTGGTTGATTCTTCCCTTGAGTATAATGAAGTGACCTTCTGGGTCTCTCTTTATGGCCCTTTTTTTGAAATCTATTTTGTCTGATATGAGAATTGCTACCCCAGCTTTTTTTCATTGTCCCTTTGCTTGGAAAACTTGTTTCCATCCCTTCACTTTTAGTCTGTGATGGTCTTTTGTCCTGAGGTGGGTCTCTTGTTGGCAGCATATATGTGGGTCATGCTTTCTTATCCATTGAGCTATTCTGTGTCTTTTAATTGGAGCATTTAACCCATTTATGTTTAAGATTATTATTGATAGGTACTTATTCATTGCCATTTTTGTACCTGTGTTCTTCTCTGTCTCCCTGTTATCCTTCCTTCCCTTAAAGCAGTCCTTTTAGTATTTCTTGTAGAGCTGGTTTGGTGGAGGTGTATTCTTTTAGGCTTCTTTTGTCTTAGAAGCTCTCTATTTGGCCTTCTATCTTGATTGAGAGCCTTGCTGGGTAAAGTAGCCTTGGTTGTAGGCCTCTGGTTCTCATTACTTGGAATATTTCTTGCCATTCTCTTCTTGCTTGGAGTGTTTCCATTGAGAAGTCACTAGCTAACCTTTTTTGGGGTCCCTTGTATGTTATTTCCTTTTTCTCCCTTGCTGCCTTTAAGATTCTCTCTTTGTCTTGGAATTTTGCCATTTTGATGATGATGTGTCTTGAAGTGGGCCTCCTTGGGTTCCTCTTGATTGAGACTCTCTGTGATTCTTGGATTTGTGTGACTTTTTCTCTTATCTAATTAGGGAAATTTTCTCTCATTACTCTTTGAAATACGTTTTCTATCCCTTGTTCTTCTTCTTCTCCTTCTGGTATTCCTATTATTCGGATATTATTACGTTTCATATTGTCTTGCATTTCTCTTTATCCCTCTTCATTCTTTCTGAGCCTCTTTTCATTTTCTTGCTCTTTCTATGAGATGCTTTCTACCTTGTCCTCCAACTCACTAATCCTATCCTCACTTCATCTATCCTACTTTTGAAACTTTCTACTGTGTTCTTCAATTTGGAAATTGTATTCTTCATTTCCTCTTGTCCCTTGCTAATAGTTTCCATTTCCTTTTTCATGTTGATGTAGTTTGCAGAGAGATCATTGTAGTTCCCCTGTAGTTTCTGGTAGTTCACTGTGAGCTCTTTGAACTTCATAATAACCAGTGCTTTGAATTCCCTCTCTGATAGTTGATTAGCCTCTATTTCATCTAACATTCTTTCTGAAGTTTCTGCTTTTTCTTTCATTTGAGGATTGTTTCTTTGTCTTCCCATTGTTTGAGACTCTTCTTGTTAGTCTCTGCTTCTAAAATTGATCTGTTCTGAAACCCAGGTTTTATGGTGTGAACTTCTGTGGTATGATCCTTATGAAGTTCAGTGGTGCAGACTCCTTGAAGTTTCTTGATGTTCTCTGTCTCCACCTACTCTCACGTGGTCCTTGCGCTGGTCCTTTCGCTGGTCCCTGCATTGTTCGCCTACCACTGCTGAATGTCCCGGCTCTAGTAGTTGCCTCCTCAAGCACCCAGGCCTGTTACTATGGCAGCGGCACAGGGGCCAAGAATGTCCCAGCTCCCGTAGCTGACTCCTCTGCCGCCACCCTGGACCGTCATAGGGGTTTGGAGTGTCCTGGATTCCGTACCTGACTCCCCGGCATCCAGTCCTGTCTCTAGGGCAGTGGCACAGAGGCTTAGAATGTCTCAGCT